>NC_069509.1:144899144-145056644 GCF_027579735.1 Bombina bombina | reverse complement strand
TATATATATATATATATATATATATATATATATATATATATATACATACACACACACATATATACTGTATATATGTGTGTGTGTGTGTATGTGTGTGTGTATTTATATATATATATATATTTCTTTCATGTAATTAGCAAGAGTCCATGAGCTAGTGACGTATGGGATATACATTCCTACCAGGAGGGGCAAAGTTTCCCAAACCTCAAAATGCCTATAAATACACCCCTCACCACACCCACAAATCAGTTTTACAAACTTTGCCTCCTGTGGAGGTGGTGAAGTAAGTTTGTGCTAGATTCTACGTTGATATGCGCTCCGCAGCAGGTTGGAGCCCGGTTTTCCTCTCAGCGTGCAGTGAATGTCAGAGGGATGTGAAGAGAGTATTGCCTATTTGAATTCAATGATCTCCTTCTACGGGGTCTATTTCATAGGTTCTCTGTTATCGGTCGTAGAGATTCATCTCTTACCTCCCTTTTCAGATCGACGATATACTCTTATATATACCATTACCTCTACTGATTCTCGTTTCAGTACTGGTTTGGCTTTCTACTACATGTAGATGAGTGTCCTGGGGTAAGTCTTATTTTTGTGACACTCTAAGCTATGGTTGGGCACTTTTATATAAAGTTCTAAATATTTGTGTTTAAACATTTATTTGCCTTGATCCAGGATGTTCAATATTCCTTATTTCAGACAGTCAGTTTCATTATTTGGGATAATGCATTTGAATAATCAATTTTTTTCTTACCTTAAAATTTGACTTTTTTCCCTGTGGGCTGTTAGGCTCGCGGGGGCTGAAAATGCTTCATTTTATTGCGTCATTCTTGGCGCGGACTTTTTTGGTGCAAAAAATTCTTTGTTATGTCCGGCGTCGTTCTTGTCACCGGAAGTTGCGTCATTTTTGATGTTTTAGCCCCAAAAGTGTCGGCGTTACCGGATGTGGCGTCATTTTTGGCGCTAAAAGCATTTAGGCGCCAAATAATGTGGGCGTCTTTTTTGGCGCTAAAAAATATGGGCGTCATTATTGTCTCCACATTATTTAAGTCTCATTGTTTATTTGCTTCTGGTTGCTAGAAGCTTGTTCACTGGCATTTTTTCCCATTCCTGAAACTGTCATTTAAGGAATTTGATCAATTTTGCTTTATATGTTGTTTTTTCTATTACATATAGCAAGATGTCTCAGATTGACCCTGAATCAGAAGATATTTCTGGAAAATCGCTGCCTGATGTTGGATCTACCAAAGTTAAGTGTATTTGCTATAAAATTGTGGTATCTGTTCCTCCAGCTGTTGTTTGTAATGAATGTCATGACAAACTTGTTAATGCAGATAATATTTCCTTTAGTAATGTTACATTACCTGTTGCTGTTCCATCAACATCTAATACTCAGAGTGTTCCTGTTAACATAAGAAATTTTGTTTCTAAATCCATTAAGAAGGCTATGTCTGTTATTCCTCCTTCTAGTAAGCGTAAAAGGTCTTTTAAAACTTCTCATTTTTCAGATGAATTTTTAAATGAACATCATCATTCTGATTCTGATAATGTTTCCTCTGGTTCAGAGGATTCAGTTTCAGAGGTTGATGCTGATAAATCTTCATATTTATTCAAAATGGAATTTATTCGTTCTTTACTTAAAGAAGTCTTAATTGCATTAGAGATAGAGGAATCTGGTCCTCTTGATACTAAATCTAAACGTTTAAATAAGGTTTTTAAATCTCCTGTAGTTATTCCAGAAGTTTTTCCTGTCCCTGATGCCATTTCTGAAGTAATTTCCAGGGAATGGAATAATTTGGGTAATTCATTCACTCCTTCTAAACGTTTTAAGCAATTATATCCTGTGCCATCTGACAGGTTAGAGTTTTGGGACAAAATCCCTAAGGTTGATGGGGCCATCTCTACTCTTGCTAAACGTACTACTATTCCTACGGCAGATAGTACTTCCTTTAAGGATCCTTTAGATAGGAAAATTGAATCCTTTCTAAGAAAAGCTTACTTATGTTCAGGTAATCTTCTTAGACCTGCTATATCTTTAGCGGATGTTGCTGCAGCTTCAACTTTTTGGTTGGAAGCTTTAGCGCAACAAGTAACAGATCATAATTTTCATAGCATTGTTAATCTTCTTCAACATGCTAATAATTTTATTTGTGATGCCATCTTTGATATCATTAGGGTTGATGTCAGGTATATGTCTCTAGCTATTTTAGCTAGAAGAGCTTTATGGCTTAAAACTTGGAATGCTGATATGTCTTCCAAGTCAACTTTGCTTTCCCTTTCTTTCCAGGGTAATAAATTATTTGGTTCACAGTTGGATTCTATTATTTCAACTGTTACTGGGGGGAAATGAACTTTTTTACCACAGGATAAAAAATCTAAAGGTAAATTTAGGTCTACTAATCGTTTTCGTTCCTTTCGTCACAATAAGGAACAAAAGCCTGATCCTTCCCCTACAGGAGCATTATCAGTTTGGAAACCATCTCCAGTCTGGAATAAATCCAAGCTTTTAGAAAGCCAAAGCCAGCTCCCAAGTCAACATGAAGGTGCGGCCCTCATTCCAGCTCAGCTGGTAGGGGGCAGATTACGATTTTTCAAAGAAATTTGGATCAATTCGATTCACAATCTTTGGATTCAGAACATTGTTTCACAAGGGTATAGAATAGGCTTCAAGATAAGGCCTCCTGCAAGAAGATTTTTTCTTTCCCGTGTCCCAGTAAATCCAGTGAAGGCTCAAGCATTTCTGAAATGTGTTTCAGATCTAGAGTTGGCTGGAGTAATTATGCCAGTTCCAGTTCTGGAACAGGGGCTGGGGTTTTACTCAAATCTTTTCATTGTACCAAAGAAGGAGAATTCCTTCAGACCAGTTCTGGATTTAAAAATATTGAATCATTATGTAAGGATACCAACATTCAAAATGGTAACTATAAGGACTATTCTGCCTTTTGTTCAGCAAGGGCATTATATGTCCACAATAGATTTACAGGATGCATATCTGCATATTCCGATTCATCCAGATCACTATCAGTTTCTGAGATTCTCTTTCCTAGACAAGCATTTCCAGTTTGTGGCTCTGCCGTTTGGCCTAGCAACAGCTCCAAGGATTTTTACAAAGGCTCTCGGTGCCCTTCTCTCTGTAATCAGAGAACAGGGTATTGTGGTATTTCCTTATTTGGACGATATCTTGGTACTTGCTCAGTCTTCACATTTAGCAGAATCTCATACGAATCGACTTGTATTGTTTCTTCGAGAACATGGTTGGAAGATCAATTTACCAAAAAGTTCATTGATTCCTCAGACAAGGGTAACCTTTTTAGGTTTCCAGATAGATTCAGTGTCCATGACTCTGTCTCTGACAGACAAGAGACGTCTAAAATTGGTTTCTGCTTGTCGAAACCTTCAGTCTCAATCATTCCCTTCGGTAGCCTTATGCATGGAAATTCTAGGTCTTATGACTGCTGCATCGGACGCGATCCCCTTTGCTCGTTTTCACATGCGACCTCTTCAGCTCTGTATGCTGAACCAGTGGTGCAGGGATTATACAAAGATATCTCAATTATTATCTTTAAAACCGATTGTACGACACTCTCTGACGTGGTGGACAGACCACCATCGTTTAGTTCAGGGGGCTTCTTTTGTTCTTCCGACCTGGACTGTGATTTCAACAGATGCAAGTCTGACAGGTTGGGGAGCTGTTTGGGGGTCTCTGACAGCACAAGGGGTTTGGGAATCTCAGGAGGTGAGATTACCAATCAACATTTTGGAACTCCGTGCAATTTTCAGAGCTCTTCAGTCATGGCCTCTTCTAAAGAGAGAGTCGTTCATTTGTTTTCAGACGGACAATGTCACAACCGTGGCATATGTCAATCATCAAAGAGGGGCTATGAAAGAAGTATCTCGAATACTGGTATGGGCGGAATCCAGCTCCTGTCTAATTTCTGCGGTTCATATCCCAGGTATAGACAATTGGGAAGCGGATTATCTCAGTCGCCAAACGTTACATCCGGGCGAATGGTCTCTTCACCCAGAGGTATTTCTTCAGATTGTTCAAATGTGGGGACTTCCAGAAATAGATCTGATGGCTTCTCATCTAAACAAGAAGCTTCCCAGGTATCTGTCCAGATCCAGGGATCCTCAAGCGGAGGAAGTGGATGCATTGTCACTTCCTTGGAAGTATCATCCTGCCTATATCTTTCCGCCTCTAGTTCTTCTTCCAAGAGTGATTTCCAAGATTCTAAAGGAGTGCTCATTTGTTCTGCTGGTGGCTCCAGCATGGCCTCACAGGTTTTGGTATGCGGATCTTGTCCGGATGGCCACTTGCCAACCGTGGACTCTTCCGTTAAGACCAGACCTTCTATCGCAAGGTCCTTTTTTCCATCAGGATCTCAAATCCTTAAATTTGAAGGTATGGAGATTGAACGCTTGATTCTCAGTCATAGAGGTTTCTCTGACTCTGTGATTAATACTATGTTACAGGCTCGTAAATCTGTATCTAGGAAGATATATTATCGAGTCTGGAAGATTTACATTTCTTGGTGTTTTTCTCATCTTTTTTCTTGGCATTCTTTTAGAATTCCTAGAATTTTACAGTTTCTTCAGGATGGTTTGGATAAAGGTTTGTCTGCAAGTTCCTTGAAAGGACAAATCTCTGCTCTTTCTGTTCTTTTTCACAGAAAGATTGCTAGTCTTCCTGATATTCATTGTTTTGTACAAGCTATGGTTCGTATAAAGTCAATTTCTCCTCCTTGGAGTTTGAATTTGGTTCTGGGGGCTCTTCAAGCTCCTCCGTTTGAACCTATGCATTCGCTGGACATTAAATTACTTTCTTGGAAAGTTTTGTTTCTTTTGGCCATCTCTTCTGCTAGAAGAGTTTCTGATTTATCTGCTCTTTCATGTGAGTCTCCTTTTCTGATTTTTCATCAGGATAAGGCGGTGTTGCGAACTTCTTTTAAATTTTTACCTAAGGTTGTGAATTCTAACAACATTAGAATTGTTAGGATTAGGACACAATGAAGGAACCACAATTTCTCTACTAAGGAAAAGTCGTTGCATTCTTTGGATGTAGTTAGAGCTTTGAAATATTATGTTGAAGCTACTAAGGATTTCTGAAAGACTTCTAGTCTATTTGTTATCTTTTCCGGTTCTAGGAAAGGTCAGAAGGCTTCTGCCATTTCTTTGGCATCTTGGTTAAAATCTTTGATTCATCATGCTTATGTCGAGTGGGGTAAAACTCCGCCTCAAAGGATTACAGCTCATTCTACTAGGTCAGTTTCTACTTCCTGGGTGTTTAGGAATGAAGCTTCAGTTGATCATATTTGCAAAGCAGCCACTTGGTCTTCTTTGCATACTTTTACTAAATTCTACCATTTTGATGTGTTTTCTTCTTCTGAAGCAGTTTTTGGTAGAAAAGTACTTCAGGCAGCTGTTTCAGTTTGATTCTTCTGCTTATATTTTCAGTTTTTTTCATTATAAGATTTAAACTTTGTTTTGGGTGTGGATTTTTTTCAGCGGAATTGGCTGTCTTTATTTTATCCCTCCCTCTCTAGTGACTCTTGCGTGGAAGATCCACATCTTGGGTAGTCATTATCCCATACGTCACTAGCTCATGGACTCTTGCTAATTACATGAAAGAAAACATAATTTATGTAAGAACTTACCTGATAAATTCATTTCTTTCATATTAGCAAGAGTCCATGAGGCCCACCCTTTTTTGTGGTGGTTATGATTTTTTTGTATAAAGCACAATTATTCCAATTCCTTATTTTTTATGCTTTCGCACTTTTTTCTTATCACCCCACTTCTTGGCTATACGTTAAACTGATTTGTGGGTGTGCTGAGGGGTGTATTCATATGCATTTTGAGGTTTGGGAAACTTTGCCCCTCCTGGTAGGAATGTATATCCCATACGTCACTAGCTCATGGACTCTTGCTAATATGAAAGAAATGAATTTATCAGGTAAGTTCTTACATAAATTATGTTATATACAGGAGAGAGAGAGAGAGAGAGAGAGAGAGAGAGAGAGAGAGAGAGAGAGAGAGAGAGAGAGAGAGAGAGAGAGAGAGAGAGAGAGAGAGAGAGAGAGAGAGAGAGAGAGAGAGAGAGAGAGAGAGAGAGAGAGAGAGAGAGAGAGAGAGAGAGAGAGAGAGACCGACTGAAAAGACCGCGTCATTAGACAAAGGCAGTTATGTTCCAAGATAGCCATGAGCCGAAGCAACACTACACAGTAGCAGACAGAATCACATAACAAACATGAGATACAAACCCTTGATTTCTAGATACAAAAAGGAGCCTCACTGAGACCCTATGTTAAAGTTATCCCCAAAAGGTTGTAGCCCCTCTCGGATAAACTTACAATACATCCATGATGAAAGTAAAATTAAACAATCTTACCGAAATCTATGCCATGGAACTGGCACACGGCCCTTCAAGTGTGACAGATAGTAGCCATGGACTTGAGAGAAAAAAGCAGGCAGCGAAACTCGTCAACGCCGATTGCTTGTGGAGCTGTTACTATATAGTCGGGATGGTTTTGCAGAAAGACTCTCCCTGCATCTCCGGACTCTAACTTTCATCCATGCTCTCACTGAGAGGCTGACAGGACTATTTAAAACTCCCGTCCCATGCCGAAGAGTACTACCCTCCATAAGAGACTATCAAAAACTTCTGACATTTCTCTGCCAACCTCCTGGGATGAAAGGTAAAGAATGACTGGGGGATGAGGGAAGTGGGAGGATTATTTAAGCCTCTGGCTGGGGTGTCTTTGCCTCCTCCTGGTAGCCAGGTTCTAAATTCCCAAAAGTAATGAATGCAGCTGTGGACTCTTTTCATTTATGAAGAAAATTAAGACAGTCTAAAAACCGTTTAATTTTCTTATAACGCATATTATTTAACCCCTTGCCCTAAAAAGACGTATATATATATATATATATATATATATATATATATATATATATATATATATATATATATATATATATATATATATATATATGTATATATATACGTGACGTGGTATTTTGCCCATCGATCTGAAAAGGGAGGTAGGAGAAGAAATCTCTACGACAGATAACAGAGAATCTATGAAATAGATCCCCTAGAGGAAGACCATGGTATTCAAATAGGCAATACTCTCTTCACATCCCTCTGACATTCACTGCACTCTGAGAGGAAAACCGGGCTTCAGCCTGCTGCGAAGCGCATATCAACGTAGAAATCTAGCACAAACTTACTTCACCACCTCCATGGGAGGCAAAGTTTGTAAAACTGAATTGTGGGTGTGGTGAGGGGTGTATTTATAGGCATTTTAAGGTTTGGGAAACTTTGCCCCTCCTGGTAGGAATGTATAACCCATACGTCACTAGCTCATGGACTCTTGCTAATTACATGAAAGAAATATATATATATACACGTTGTAGCTTCAGGAGCTAAAGCAGCCGCGGTTGTAAAGTGACAGCCGAGAGTTGCTCTTCCTGAGCTGCAGGCATCTGTCTGCATATGGAAACAGAGCACGATTAGTGCTCCGGTTCCATATGAAGGCAGATGTCTAATCATTACAGACAGTGAAACAGTCCTTGTCACTGTCTGTAATGATCATCCGTTTGTGCCGGTGGGAGGTTAGGGAGGGATGGAGGGAGGCCGGCACATCGGTGGAAGGGGGGGGGGGGGGGAAGGCACCCTACCAACAAAAAAAAAAAATTTGGAAGGGAGGAGGGGATGCTATGCTACAGAAAAAAATATGTCAAAGTGGGGCTACATAATGATCGTGGGGAGGGAGAAGGGAGAACTGTACTCTACGGAAAACTATTTTAAATACATTACAAAAAAAAAAATTATAAACTGGGTACTGGCAGACAGTACCTAAGATTGTGTAGGGGTTAAAGAGCTGTTTGGGATGGATCAGGGAGGTGGGAGGGTAAGGGGGGATCCTACACTGCAGAAACAAATTAATAAACAAACCCAAAAACTTCATACTGGCAGACTGTCTGCCAGTATGTAAGATGGTGATCAGGAGTGTGGGTGTGAGAGGGGAGAGTGCTGTTTGGGATCAGGGAGGTGGAAGGTGTCAGGTGGGAGTGTAATCCCTGTATTAAAATACTATTACCCTTACCAGCTAACTAATTAACCCCTTCACTGCTGGAAATTGCAGAAGTGTGGTACACAGCTGCAATTAGCTGCCTTCTAATTGCTAAAAACTAATTGCAAATGTATGCATTAACGCTATTTCTGAACAAAGGGGTCCCAGAGAACCTTTTACAACCATTTGTCTTATGGCTGCAGTAGTTGTGTGTAAATAATTTCAGTGAGAAACCCGAAGTTTGTGAAAAAGTTAACACATTTTTTTTTAATATGATTGCATTTGGTGGCAAAACAGGGGCATGAAATATACCAAAATGGGCCTTAATCAATACCTTGGGTTGTCTACTAAAAAATAAAAATATATAGTTGTGATAGGTAAATAAAAAAACAAGCATCTATATCTGTTGAAATGGAGTGATAAAAATGCTAAAAATTCTTCTGTATTTTAGGTGTTTTTCTTTGAAATTCTCTGTAGCGAAGGGGTTAAGAGAATCTGGAGTCAATATGTGACAGTTAGTATTTCCATCATTTTTTTAAAGCACTGAAGATTGCTGGTTTTGTTAACATTACAACACATAATAGCTACTGATTAACATCAAATTATCAATTGAATTTTTCAAGCTATGGAGAAAAGAAACTTTAGCTCCATTTCAGAGTGAGAGTATAAATTCTCAAAGAATATAATTAGCATTACTAAATAAAGAATCTGCCCTACATATAGAACTGTTAGGAGAGAAGTGAAGAATATTAGAATTCCTTTAACCTTGTGACTCCCACAGAACAACCAGGAATGTATTATTATATTTTCTATTTAAAGGAATAGTCTAGTCAAAATTAAACTTTCATGATTCAGATAGAGCATGCAATTTTAAGCAACTTTCTAATTTACCCCTATTGTCAATTTGTCTTCGTTCTCTTGGTAACTTTTTTTGAATAAGCAAGAATTTAAGCGTAGGAGTTGGCCCATTTTTGGTTCAGACCTGGGTAGCACTTGCTGATTGGTGGCTACATTTAGACATTTCGAAATAACGATACCAAGAGAATGAAGAAAAATGGCTAATAGGAGTAAATTAGAAAGTTGCTTATAATTGCCTGCTCTTTCTGAATCATACAAGATTAATTTTTACTACACTATCCCTTTAACATTTGCATTTCTAGTTTTTAAATTGTAATGATCCTATTGCTTCAGACTATTTTTAAAAAGTATCACATTTTCCACATCACTTTTTAAGACTATATTCTGTTGATCATCCTATTTTAATGTTTGCCAGTTTTAGATGGTATTCAACAGCATTTCAATTGTGCCAAGTTTGCCAACCACGAGATATTGTAGATTAGGACTTCCTGCTCATAGAATGCGCTGTAAACGATCTGTATGTTTGGTGAATATGGAAGCATTTTTACATTAGTCCAGGCTAAGGATACCCCCTTGGAATCCAAAGATTGCTGTAATGAACCTCAGTAGCATTTGCAGGGTTAAAGGGACACTATACACTAGATTTTTCTTTGCATAAATGTTTTGTAGATGATCCAAGTATATAGCCCATACAGCTTTTTTTATATATATATATATATATATATATATATATATATATATATATATATATATATATATATATATATATATATATATATATATATATATATATATATATATAGTTTTGCTTATTTTTAAATAACATTGCGCTGATTTTCAGACTCCTAACCAAGCCCCAAAGTTTTAGGAGAATACTGACGTATACCTACTCCAGCTTGCTCCTGTTTGTGTAAAGAGTCTTTTCATATGCAGAGGAAGGGGAGGGGAGTTTTTTTTTGCTATAGAACCACTTTCAGTGTGTGTTTACAGCTAATCTTTTTAACAGAACTAAACTGGGAGCTACTAAGTAAGTTTTTAAACAGTTTTATACTGCAGTTTTATTGCAGTATCTGTGCATATTATTCTTATAGTAGTGTCTATTACATGCAGTTAAATAAAATATTGGTGTATACTGTCCCCTTAAAGCCTTTGAGAAAGCCACGGATGTGGCGAAATGCGCATCAGGCGCTCCAGATGAATGCTGATAGTCTTATTGTGTGTGTGTGTGTGTTAAATTGCCTGAACTTTACACATGTGTTTAATGGACGCTAATAATTAAGTACCTCTTCTAAGCTAACAAGCCTTTCATTTGGCTCTTATATTAGACTTTATTATGGTAACAATTACCCAACACTTATGTGTAATATACAGTCATAGTACCGCTCCAGTATTGCACTAGCTAGATAATTCTTGTGTGAGGTCAATCCTCTTTTATAGATTAGTTTTTTGTGCAATCCGCGAGCATATTGTGGTACTTCCTTGCCAGACTTACCCACTTCACACACCTCATTTGTGGGTAGAATTTTCTAATAGCAATATATGGATGTTAGCTTTCTAGTCACCGTTATAACACCCCTTCTCTGAGATTTGAGCTTTTATATTGGCTCCTTTAACAGACCTGTACATTGATAGGTATGATGGTTTAACTTAATTTTGTACTATGAAACAGAGTGAGTGACTTTAATATATGCTAACAGCAGGTGAGCATTGCACTTAGCAGATAATTTTGTGGAAGTTAACCTTCCTTTTTTTGATTAGTATTTGTGCTATTGCAAAGCACTCTATAGTTCTTTCTGATCTTTAACTACCCACTAGACATATTCTGTATGGCCAATACTTGGCACTTCAGCATTCATCTTTTATTTTAATTGGTTTTATATACACTGCATTGAGTGAATGTTTGTCACTATTATACATATTTTTATTTTATAATTATTAAAAGTTATGTTTTATTCATAATACCCCAGTCCTGCACATCCACTATCAGAGAATTATTCTTAATAGTTCCACTTGAGTGCTCTGTTATATCCATTTCTTCTTTCTACATTTTTCTATGTTTATACAGGATATTGAGCACTCCCCACCTCCATTATTGTGATTAAGGAAAAACTATTTTTCCTCCCGAAGCATAGGGTCTAATTGTGTTGGGGAATTAATATGTATAAGAAAATACAATAGTATTTCTCTCCTTTAATTTCTAAAACCGAATACTGACATTTACCTATTCCAGCTTGCTCCTGTTTGTGTAAAGAGTCTTTTCATATGCAGAGGAAGGGGAGGGGAGTTTTTTTTTTGCTATAGAACCACTTTCAGTGGGTGTTTACAGCTAATCTTTTTAACAGAACTAAACTGGGAGCTACTAAGTAAGTTTTTAAACAGTTTTATACTGGAGTTTTATTGCAGTATCTGTGCATATTATTCTTATAGTAGTGTCTATTACATGCAGTTAAATAAAACATTGGTGTATACTGTCCCCTTAAAGGGACATAAACAACATTTTTATGTTTCTTATTTTTCATGATTCAAATAGAGCATGTGATTTTAAACAACTTTCCAATTAACTTCTTTTATCCATTCTGCTTCATTCTCTTGGATTTTTTTGTTTGAAGGAGCAGCTATGCACTACTGGGATCTATCTGAAGACATCTGGTGAACCAATGAAAAATAGGCATTTTTGTGCAACCACCAATCAGTAACTATCTCCCAGTAATGCATTGCTGCTCCTGAGCCTTCCTAGATATGCTTTTCAACTAAAGATAACAAAATAATGAAGCAATTAAGATAATAGAGGCTAATTGGAAAGTTGTTTAAAATCAAATTTTCTGTCTGAATCTTGAAAGAAAGTGTTCGTGTTTCATGTCCCTTTAATAACCCCCCCCCCCCCCCATGAAATGTTGCTTTTGAAGCCACTTTATGCAAATAGCTATATAGTAGCTGTGATATTATACCAGCCTCAATATTACTATCGGTTCAATTCCAGAACTTTGTAAAATATTTAACGGGTCAATGACAGCTGAGAAGAATTAATTTAAAGCAGCTGCATGAATACCCTTCCAAAAGGGCTGGTCTCTCTCTCTCGATTCCTAATGCTGCTATCAAGTTATTTAGCCGTATTAAAGAGAATACTGCAGTACTCATTTTCTATATTGTTGTCAGAGTCAAAAGGCAAACCGATATTTCAGAATTCAAAATAAAGGTAAACGATTAATTTGCAGTGTTTTGCACGCAACTTAATACACCCAAGCAGGTAAAATGAATCATGGGAACACATTAAAAAGGGGAAAACAATTTACTGTACAATGTAACTTTAATGGTGTTCACCAATTTCCAGTGATATAACAAAGAAACATTCTGCCAACTGCCCTGTTTTAGAGGTATTTTAATAGACAAATTAATTAAAGGGACACTGAACCCAAATTATTTTCTTTCGTGATTCAGATAGAGCATGCAATTTTAAGCAACTTTCTAATTTACTCCTATTATCATTTTTTCATCTTTATTTGAAAAAGAAGGCAACTAAGTTTTATGTTTTATTTTGTTCAATACTCTAGACAGCGCTTTATTGATGGATGAATTTACACACCAATCAGCAAGGACAACCCAGGTTGTTCACCAAAAATGGGCCGACATCTAAACTTACATTCTTGCATTTCAAATAAAGATACCAAGAGAATGAAGAAAATTTGATATTAGGAGTAAATTAAAAAGTTGCTTAAAATGTCATGCTCTGATCTGAATCACAAAAGAAAAAATTTGGGATCAGTGTCCCTTTAATTACTTAAAGTGATGGTAAATTTAGAGCACTTTAAAAGTAAATTTTTATTCCTACAGTATGTACTAAGGCCTCCATTACATATAGAGTGTCGCCGGATTTTGGTATTACATATACGGCGTAGCATACAAGTTACACCCGTATAATTCACCCGTCGCTCGCAATTTTTACTCCCATAGGCTAACATGGGATTGCGTCGTAAATCGGTATCCAATATCCAGCGCAAGGCCTTACGTGGCAAAAATGGAGAAATCTTACTCCATTTTTATTTCGCCATAAAAGGCAGCCGTAGCAGGCCTTGCGCTGATTATGGGAGCACCGTAACTCCCGAAAATGCCTGCAAAAATAAACTAACACCTAACACATGTGCAATGTCTATCTACCTGTCAACCGCAATCCCCCACCGCAATAACTAATAAAGTCTATTAACCCCTAAACTGCCATAGCCCACATAGCCGATTAAATGTATTAACCCCTAATCTGCCCCCGCCAACGTCGCCGCCACTATAATAAAGTTATTAACCCCTAAACCCTAACACCCCCCCTAACTTAAATATTATTTAAATAAATCTAAATAATATTACTATTATTAACTAAAGTATTCATATTTAAAACTAAATACTTACTTATAAAATAAACCCTAAGATAGCTACAATATAATTAATAATTACATTGTAGCTATTTTAGGATTTATTTGTATTTTACAGGCAAGTTTGTATTTATTTTAACTAGGTACAATAGCTATTAAATAGTTAATAACTATTTAATAGCTACCTAGTTAAAATAACTACAACTTTACCGGTAAAATAAATCCTAACCTAAGTTACAATTACACCTAACACTACAATATCATTAAATAAATTAAATTAATTAACTACAATTACCTAAAATTAAATAAAATAAACTATAGTACAAAAAAAACAAACACTAAAGTACAGAAAATAAAAAAAAAGTTACAAGCAGTTTAAACTAATTACACCTAATCTAAGCCCCCTAATAAAATAAAAAAGCCCCCTAATAAAATTCCCTACCCTATACTAAATTACAAATGGCCCTTAAAAGGGCTTTTTGCTGGGCATTGCCCCAAAGTAATCAGCTCTTACCTGTAAAAAAGAAATACAACCCCCCCAACATTAAAACCCACCACCCACACACCCAACCTTACTCTAAAACCCACCCAATCCCCCCTTAAAAAAACCTAACACTAACCCCTTGAAGACCACCCTACCTTGAACCATCTTCACCCAACCGGGCTAAAGTCTTCATCCGATCCGTGCAGAAGAGGTCCTCCAGCCGGGCAGAAGTCTTCATCCAAGCGGCATCTTCTATCTTCTTCCATCCGACGAGGAGCGGCTCCATCTTTAAGACATCTGACGCGGAGCATTCTTCCTGGCCGACGACTAACCGACGAATGAAGGTTCCTTTAAATGACGTCATCCAAGATGGCGTCCCTTCAATTACGATTGGCTGATAGAATTCTATCAGCCAATCAGAATTAAGGTAGGAAAAATCCTATTGGCTGATGCAATCAGCCAATCGGATTGAAGTTCAATCCGATTGGCTGATCCAATCACCCAATAGGATTGACCTCGCATTCTATTGGCTGTTCCAATCAGCCACTAGAATGCAAGCTCAATCCTATTGGCTGATTGCATCAGCCAATAGGATTTTTCCTACCTTAATCCCGATTGGCTGATAGAATTCTATCAGCCAATCGGAATTGAAGGGACGCCATCTTGGATGACGTCATTTAAAGGAACCTTCATTCGTCTGTTAGTCGTCAGCCAATAAGGATGCTCTGCGTCGGATGTCTTCAAGATGGAGCCGCTCCTCGTCGGATGGAAGAAGATAGAAGATGCCGCTTGGATGAAGACTTCTGCCCAGCTGGAGGACCTCTTCTGCCCGGATCAGATGAAGACTTCTGCCTGGCTGGGTGAAGACGGCTCGAGGTAGGGTGGTCTTCAAGGGGTTAGTGTTTTTTTAAGGGGGGATTGGGTGGGTTTTAGAATAAGGTTGGGTGTGTGAGTGGTGGGTTTTAATGTTGGGGGGGTTGTATTTCTTTTTTACAGGTAAAAGAGTTGATTACTTTGGGTCAATGCCCCGCAAAAAGCCCTTTTAAGGGCTATTTGTAATTTAGTATAGGGTAGGGAATTTTATTAATTTGGGGGGCTTTTTTTATTTTATTAGGGGGCTTAGATTAGGTGTAATTAGTTTAAACTTCTTGTAATTTTTTTATTTTCTGTAATTTAGTGTTTGTTTTTTTGTACTATTTTATTTAATAGTATTTAATTTTAGGTAATTGTAGTTAATTAATTTAATTTATTTAATGATAGTGTAGTGTTAGGTGTAATTGTAACTTAGGTTAGGATTTATTTTACCGGTAAATTTGTAGTTATTTTAACTAGGTAGCTATTAAATAGTTATTAACTATTTAATAGCTATTGTACCTAGTTAAAATAAATACAAACTTGCCAGTAAAATAAAAATAAATCCTAAAATAGCTACAATTTAATTATTAATTATATTGTAGCTATCTTAGGGTTTATTTTATAGGTAAGTATTTAGTTTTAAATAGGAATAATTTAGTTAATAATAGTAATATTATTTAGATTTATTTAAATAATATTTAAGTTAAGGGGGGTGTTAGGGTTAGACTTAGGTTTAGGGGTTAATAACTTTATTATAGTGGCGGCTACAGATTAGGGGTTAATACATTTAATAGGCTATGTGGGCTATGGCGGTTTAGGGGTAAATAATGTAGTTATTACTTGCGGTGTGGGTTTGATGGCGGATATAGGGGTTAATAGTTTAAATAGGCATATTGCGTTGTGGGGGTTTGTCGTTCTAGGGGTTAATACATTTAATATTAGTAATGAGAGGGGGGATTGCGGATATAGGGGTTTTACGTATCAGGCTTATTTTTGGGAGGCAGGTTAGACTTTTACGGGAGATTTGTTATTTTCTTTACTTTTCTTAGGCGCCGGCAGTTTCTAAAGTGCCGTAAGTCACTAGCGACTCCAGAAATTTGTATTTACGCTTATTTCTCGACATCGCTAGTTTATCCGACTTACGCCACTTAGGAAATGCCGGCGCCATATATGTAATACCCCGATGTGCAAGGTGAAATAACGGGTGGCGCATGTTTCCACGCTTGCACCGAAACCTGCGCCGTATATTTGATCGCGCCCTAAATCGCTAACTTTTTTTTGAAAAAAATTCAAAGCTTTTCTAATAAATTAAGATGGGACTTACTGAGCGTTATCGCTCCTTGCTCCGCTCCAGGGATTAGTTTCTGATCTCTTCCTTAGCTGACATAGAGAGCAGAACCAACCACTCTCTACGTCATTATATTGGCATCACAGTCTTCACTGTTCGTTATGTGCATGCATAATGTTTCATAATGCCCTAATATATAGATTGCCGCAGTTAGTGAAAACACGATTTGGACAGCAGCCGCTCGATTAGAAATAATTGTCTTTTAAACTTGTCTTATACAATATTCGATGCTCCGATTGTGTCAATACTATGTTGCAAAATTAATTAATTCAATTAAACGCATGCGCACAACTACATGCTGTCGGACTGTCAGTGAGCGATACAACATGTAGCGCATGCGTTTACGTAATGTAGGGCATGTTTGATTATTTCAGTGTCGCCGACTGGCCTGGATTTCTATTGGTATACAAAAAAAAAGTGACATCGAAAATCAATGGAGGCGGTTGGACAGGCGGAGGATCGAGGTGAATTTGAAGTCTATAATTGTTAAATAATATAATAAATATTTACATACAACGACCGATTGTGGCATTTTGATGAATGAAAGTCACTTTATTTTTTCATTTTACAGGCGATCGCATGTTTGACTGGGTCTTAGTTTACCATCACTTTAACCCTTTCCCGCAGAGGATAATTTGTCTACATCAGAACAAAGTTGATGCGACCGTGTGATTTCAATGATGGGATTGGGTCAGGGGGAGTGCCTATGATGCTAGGCACAGCCTTTAGCCCGTGATCCCATTTACCAAGCTGCTATGGCTTCAGGATAGCAGAACGGTTAGGACGTTCTATGTCGTCCTAATGGCACTAAAGCCCAGCGACGCTAGGACTGCATGGAACGTCCTAACGGCTGTAACTCTTTAGAGTATGTAACTTTTGCATTTACTGACCCTTCTAACCAAGGGGTTGTTCACAATCTTGCACAATAGTAACAATTTTTGAACCTCGGCCAGTAATGCCACTGTTTTTTTTTCCAGTGTTCACAATCCTTGAAGTATAATTTAAAGAAACAGTAAACACTTTGTGATTGTAATAGAAAATGTTTAAATTATGCATAGTAAGGGAGAAAAAAAAAAAAACTTTATTTGCCCCTTTTTCCTGTAATTTATGTTGGAAATCATGGAGTTTCCAATGTCTAAGCCTAAGAACTGTGATAGCCCTAAAATCCAAGCCACAAAGAATGGAGCCATCATAAGATAATAATTGATACAGGTAGAGAACATACAAAAGTAAGTTATAGTGTCCAATAGAAGATATTTTATAAAGAGCTGCCTCTATACACCGAACATAAGATCACAAAATGTCACAGAACTTACAGAGGAACAAAGAAATTTATTCTCTTGACAGTTGTTTAATGGTAGTATAAAACTTGGTAAGTGGTCCATAAAATCAGTATAAGCCTGTTTCATATGCAGGATCAGTAGAGCTTTAAACCTTTATTTAAATCAGCCTGGAATAGCTGAAATAAGGTAAAATATAAAAAAAACTTCAAGATTTCAAATGTAGATTCATTTCAAAGCTGCAATAGCCGATATAAACGAGTAGGCTTACAAGACTGGAGGGAATGCAAATTGAAATAATATTCAGAAACACAAAAAGATTAAAGGAATGAGTTAGAATCTGCAAAATTTAACAACTTGTGCAATATAATAAAATAAGATGAGTTTATCTGTGAACAAAAAAAAATGACTAAACAAATCACATATGCAACATGCAACTGAGCTTCCCATACAAAAAAAAATACTGTATGTATTGCCAAGCCAAGGATGACGTGTGTACCAATGCAGTGCTAAAGAATTATGTGAGGTATGGAGATTGCGCCAAAAATAATCACATTTATATGTAAAATAGCATGGAAAACTGATGAGGTACAAATGATTGTTTATTAATATAAAGGAGTATGAATTACTATATTCATGTAAAATGGCAAATCACAATAAACGTATTCATATTTTCAGTATAAGTGGTGGTTACATCTGGCAAAAACAGATATTTCAAATGACAAAATAAAGGTGTTTTTTTAAAAGTTTAATACACTCCAAGGGGAGAAGATGTTGTCCCTTTAAGACTGCAGTTATAAATAAATATAAATTTGTATATATCTCACTCCAGACACACAGACAACCAGACCTGCATATCAGCATATAGAAGGAACAGGAAAGCCAAATTTGTTCTTTCATGATTCAGAAAGAGCATGTCATTTTAAACAACGTTCCAGTTTACTTCTATTACCTAATTAATTTTGTTTTCTTTGTATCCTTTGTTGAAAAGCATACCTAAGTGGGCTCAGGAGCTGCTGATTTGTGGCTGCCCATATATGCCTCATTTCATTGGCTTACCCGATATGGTCAGCTAGCTCCAAGTAGTGTATTGATGCTGCTTCAACAAAGGATACCAAGAGAATAAAGCAAATTAGATCATAGAAGGAAATAAGAAACATTGTTTAAAATTGTATTCTCTACATTTTGCGGTTTATGTCCCTTTAATAAACATGCTCTCCCATATGCATAATATAATGTGTGCCTGACAACCAATATCTCTGATGCAGAGTACATTTGCTGCACACAGAACGGGTAACTGCCCATCCTATCTGAATGTCTATTACTCACCTAAACATGCTGTCTGAGGCTCTGGGTTCCTTGCTGGCCAAGATAAATACTCCATACATAGATATTTAAATTTACAAATGAAAAATGATTTAGCTAAATATATGGTTCTGCATTGGTGACAATATTTATACGACAATTTGGTGCATTCATATACCTTATTGAAAAAAATTTAGGGTGACACACATACAGGATCTCCCCCCAAGTTCTTTCTACATTTCCATGGTCCTATATATGTAGATTTTAGACAAATACATCATAGAAAGAAAATTACTCTTTTAGTTCAGATCTCAAACTCGTTTAAAGGGATATGAAACCCAAAATGTATCTTTCATGATTCAAGAAGAATATAACATTTTAAACAACTTTCCAATTTACTTATATTATTTAATTTACTTCCTTCTCTTGTTATCCTTTGCTGAAAGGTTTATCTAGGTAAGTTCAGGAGCAGCAAAGAACCTAGGTTCTAACTGCTGATTGGTGGCCGCATATATATATATATATATATATATATATATATATATATACACACACAGATGATCACTGGCTCACTCATGTGTTCAGTTAGAAACCAGTAGTGCATTGCTGCTCCTTCAACAAATGATACCAAGAGAATTAAACAAATTAGATAATAGAAGTAATCATGAAAGAAAATCTTGGGCTTCATGATCCTTTAAACCTTTTGAGTGCTAATGACAGCTCTGAGCCGTCACAGAGTTTCCCACTCTGGTGCTAATGACGGCTCAGAGCCATCGCTAGCACTCTCCCACCTTGAGGGAGATCTGGGGGCTCTCACCCGCTCCTACCCCGGCGATCGTGCCTGTAGAGTGACAGGCATCGCCGGCATTCCGTTTGCCCAGTGACATCACGCGCAATGACGTGATGACGTCACCGCACAACTTTATTAACAATTTGTCAATACAAAGTATAGGTAAAGGGGGTATGCTGCTTTGAAGCCTGTATCTCAGGCTACAGACCCCCAAGACCCACCATTGGAAAGGTAATCGTCTAACCTTTCCAATGGTGTAAGTCTTGGGGATCTGGGGGGGGGGGGAAGTTAAAAACATAATTTATGCTTACCTGATAAATTCCTTTCTTCTGTTGTGTGATCAGTCCACGGGTCATCATTACTTCTGGGATATAACTCCTCCCCAACAGGAAATGCAAGAGGATTCACCCAGCAGAGCTGCATATAGCTCCTCCCCTCTACGTCAGTCCCAGTCATTCGACCAAGAATCAACGAGAAAGGAGTAACCAAGGGTGAAGTGGTGACTGGAGTATAATTTAAAAGATATTTACCTGCCTTAAAACAGGGCGGGGCCGTGGACTGATCACACAACAGAAGAAAGGAATTTATCAGGTAAGCATAAATTATGTTTTCTTCTGTTATGTGTGATCAGTCCACGGGTCATCATTACTTCTGGGATACCGATACCAAAGCAAAAGTACACGGATGACGGGAGGGATAGGCAGGCTCATTATACAGAAGGAACCACTGCCTGAAGAACCTTTCTCCCAAAAATAGCCTCCGAAGAAGCAAAAGTGTCAAATTTGTAAAATTTGGAAAAAGTATGAAGCGAAGACCAAGTTGCAGCCTTGCAAATCTGTTCAACAGAGGCCTCATTCTTAAAGGCCCAAGTGGAAGCCACAGCTCTAGTGGAGTGAGCTGTAATTCTTTCAGGAGGCTGCTGTCCAGCAGTCTCATAGGCTAAACGTATTATGCTACGAAGCCAAAAAGAGAGAGAGGTAGCAGAAGCTTTTTGACCTCTCCTCTGTCCAGAATAAACGACAAACAGGGAAGAAGTTTGGCGAAAATCTTTAGTTGCCTGCAAGTAGAACTTGAGGGCACGAACTACATCCAGATTGTGTAGAAGACGTTCCTTCTTTGAAGAAGGATTTGGACACAAGGATGGAACAACAATCTCTTGATTGATATTCCTGTTAGTGACTACCTTAGGTAAGAACCCAGGTTTAGTACGCAGAACTACCTTGTCTGAGTGAAAAATCAGATAAGGAGAATCACAATGTAAGGCTGATAACTCAGAGACTCTTCGAGCCGAGGAAATAGCCATTAAAAACAGAACTTTCCAAGATAACAATTTTATATCAATGGAATGAAGGGGTTCAAACGGAACACCCTGTAAAACGTTAAGAACTAAGTTTAAACTCCATGGCGGAGCAACAGCTTTAAACACAGGCTTGATCCTAGCTAAAGCCTGACAAAAGGCCTGGACGTCTGGATTTTCTGACAGACGCCTGTGTAACAAGATGGACAGAGCTGAAATCTGTCCCTTTAATGAACTAGCTGATAAACCCTTTTCTAAACCTTCTTGTAGAAAGGACAATATCCTAGCGATCCTAACCTTACTCCAGGAGTAATGTTTGGATTCGCACCAGTATAGGTATTTACGCCATATTTTATGGTAAATCTTTCTGGTAACAGGCTTCCTAGCCTGTATCAGGGTATCAATAACCGACTCAGAAAAACCACGTTTTGATAAAATCAAACGTTCAATTTCCAAGCAGTCAGCTTCAGAGAAGTTAGATTTTGATGTTTGAATGGACCCTGTATCAGAAGGTCCTGTCTTAGAGGTAGAGACCAAGGCGGACAGGATGACATGTCCACTAGATCTGCATACCAAGTCCTGCGTGGCCATGCAGGCGCTATTAGAATCACTGATGCTCTCTCCTGCTTGATTTTGGCAATCAATCGAGGAAGCAGCGGAAAGGGTGGAAACACATAAGCCATCCCGAAGTTCCAAGGTGCTGTCAAAGCATCTATCAGAACCGCTCCCGGATCCCTGGATCTGGACCCGTAGCGAGGAAGTTTGGCGTTCTGGCGAGACGCCATGAGATCTATCTCTGGTTTGCCCCAACGTCGAAGTATTTGGGCAAAGACCTCCGGATGAAGTTCCCACTCCCCCGGATGAAAAGTCTGGCGACTCAAGAAATCCGCCTCCCAGTTCTCCACTCCCGGGATGTGGATTGCTGACAGGTGGCAAGAGTGAGACTCTGCCCAGCGAATTATCTTTGATACTTCCACCATTGCTAGGGAGCTTCTTGTCCCTCCCTGATGGTTGATGTAAGCTACAGTCGTGATGTTGTCCGACTGAAACCTGATGAACCCCCGAGTTGTTAATTGGGGCCAAGCTAGAAGGGCATTGAGAACTGCCCTCAATTCCAGAATGTTTATTGGAAGGAGACTCTCCTCCTGATTCCATAGTCCCTGAGCCTTCAGAGAATTCCAGACAGCGCCCCAACCTAGTAGGCTGGCGTCTGTTGTTACAATTGTCCAGTCTGGCCTGCTGAATGGCATCCCCCTGGACAGGTGTGGCCGATGAAGCCACCATAGAAGAGAATTTCTGGTCTCTTGATTCAGATTCAGAGTAGGGGACAAATCTGAGTAATCCCCATTCCACTGACTTAGCATGCATAATTGCAGAGGTCTGAGGTGTAGGCGTGCAAAAGGTACTATGTCCATTGCCGCTACCATTAAGCCGATCACCTCCATGCATTGAGCTACTGACGGGTGTTGAATGGAATGAAGGACACGGCATGCATTTTGAAGCTTTGTTAACCTGTCCTCCGTCAGGTAAATCTTCATTTCTACAGAATCTATAAGAGTCCCCAAGAATGGAACTCTTGTGAGAGGAAAAAGAGAACTCTTCTTTTCGTTCACTTTCCATCCATGCGACCTTAGAAATGCCAGAACTAACTCTGTATGAGACTTGGCAGTTTGAAAGCTTGAAGCTTGTATCAGAATGTCGTCTAGGTATGGAGCTACCGAAATCCCTCGCGGTCTTAGTACCGCCAGAAGGGCACCCAGAACCTTCGTGAAGATTCTTGGAGCCGTAGCCAATCCGAATGGAAGAGCTACAAACTGGTAGTGCCTGTCTAAGAAGGCAAACCTTAGATACCGGTGATGATCTTTGTGGATCGGTATGTGAAGGTAAGCATCCTTTAAATCCACTGTGGTCATGTACTGACCCTCTTGGATCATGGGTAAGATTGTCCGAATAGTTTCCATTTTGAACGATGGAACTCTTAGGAATTTGTTTAGAATCTTTAAATCTAAGATTGGCCTGAAAGTTCCCTCTTTTTTGGGAACCACAAACAGGTTTGAGTAGAACCCTTGTCCTTGTTCCGACCGCGGAACCGGATGGATCACTCCCATTATTAACAGATCTTGTACGCAGCGTAGAAACGCTTCCTTCTTTATCTGGTTTGTTGACAACCTTGACAGATGAAATCTCCCCCTTGGGGGAGATAATTTGAAATCTAGAAGGTATCCCTGAGATATGATCTCTAGTGCCCAGGGATCCTGAACATCTCTTGCCCAGGCCTGGGCGAAGAGAGAGAGTCTGCCCCCCACTAGATCCGGTCCCGGATCGGGGGCTCTCGGTTCATGCTGTCTTTGGGGCAGCAGCAGGTTTCCTGGCCTGCTTGCTCTTGTTCCAGGACTGGTTAGGCTTCCAGCCTTGCCTGTAACGAGCAGCAGCTCCTTCCTGTTTTGGTGCAGTGGAGGTTGATGCTGCTCCTGTTTTGAAGTTCCGAAAGGGACGAAAATTAGACTGTCTAGCCTTAGCTTTGGCTTTGTCTTGAGGTAGGGCGTGGCCCTTACCTCCTGTAATGTCAGCGATAATCTCTTTCAAGCCGGGCCCAAATAAAGACTGCCCCTTGAAAGGTATATTAAGTAATTTGGACTTAGAAGTAACATCAGCTGACCAGGATTTTAGCCACAGCGCCCTACGTGCCTGTATGGCGAATCCTGAGTTCTTAGCCGTAAGTTTGGTTAAATGTACTACGGCCTCCGAAATGAAGGAATTAGCTAGTTTAAGGACTCTAAGCCTGTCCGTAATGTCGTCTAGCGTAGATGAACTAAGGTTCTCTTCAAGCGACTCAATCCAAAATGCTGCCGCAGCCGTAATCGGCGCGATACATGCAAGGGGTTGTAATATAAAACCTTGTTGAACAAACATTTTCTTAAGGTAACCCTCTAATTTTTTATCCATTGGATCTGAGAAAGCACAGCTATCCTCCACCGGGATAGTGGTACGCTTAGCTAAAGTAGAAACTGCTCCCTCCACCTTGGGGACCGTTTGCCATAAGTCCCGAGTGGTGGCGTCTATTGGAAACATCTTTCTAAATATTGGAGGGGGTGAGAACGGCACACCGGGTCTATCCCACTCCTTAGTAACAATTTCAGTTAGTCTCTTAGGTATAGGAAAAACGTCAGTACTCGCCGGTACCGCAAAGTATTTATCCAACCTACACAGTTTCTCTGGTATTGCAACGGTGTTACAATCGTTGAGAGCTGCTAAGACCTCCCCTAGTAGTACACGGAGGTTCTCCAATTTAAATTTAAAATTTGAAATATCTGAGTCCAATCTGTTTGGATCAGAACCGTCACCCACAGAATGAAGCTCTCCGTCCTCATGCTCTGCGAGCTGTGACGCAGTATCAGACATGGCCCTAGCATTGTCAGCGCACTCTGTTCTCACCCCAGAGTGATCACGCTTGCCTCTTAGTTCTGGTAATTTAGACAAAACTTCAGTCATAACAGTAGCCATATCTTGTAATGTTATCTGTAATGGCCGCCCAGATGTACTAGGCGCCAAAATATCACGCACCTCCCGGGCGGGAGATGCAGGTACTGCCGCGTGAGGCGAGTTAGTCGGCATAACTCTCCCCTCGCTGTTTGGTGAAATTTGTTCACATAGTACAGATTGACTTTTATTTAAAGTAGCATCAATACAGTTAGTACATAAATTTCTATTGGGCTCCACCTTGGCATTGGAACAAATGACACAGATATCTTCCTCTGAGTCAGACATGTTTAACACACTAGCAGAAAAACTTACAACTTGGTTATAATCTTTTTTAGCAAAAAACGTACTGTGCCTCAAAGAGGTACTAACGATTAAATGACAGTTGAAATAATGAACTGAAAAACAGTTATAGCATCAAACTTTAAAACCACAAAACTTTTAGCAAAGGTTTGTTCCCATTAGTAAAATAACAATAATTAAATTTGACATAAAAAATACAAAGCAACGTCTTTATTCACAGTCACTATAAGAATTCTCACAGCTCTGCTGAGAGAATTTACCTCCCTTCAAAGAAGTTTGAAGACCCCTGAGATCTATCAGAGATGAACCGGATCATGCAGGAAATATAAAAGTAACTGACTGGTATTTTTTGATGCGTAGCAAAGAGCGCCAAAAACGGCCCCTCCCTCTCCCCCACAGCAGTGAAGAGAAACGAAACTGTCACAATTAAAGCAAAAAAACTGCCAAGTGGAAAATAATGCCCAAATATTTATTCACACAGTACCTCAGCAATGTAAACGATTCTACATTCCAGCAAAAACGTTTAACCTGATAAATAGTTATTAAAAAGGATTAGTGACCTTTAACAGAGTAGTTCCGGTGAAATACCATCCCCAGAATACTGAAGTGTATACATACATGTCATTTTAACGGTATGGCAGGATTTTCTCATCAATTCCATTCAGAAAATAAAAACTGCTACATACCTCAATGCAGATTCATCTGCCCGCTGTCCCCTGATCTGAAGCCTTTACCTCCCTCAGATGGCCGAGAACAGCAATATGATCTTAACTACTCCGGTTAAAATCATAGTAAAAAACTCTGACAGATTCTTCCTCAAACTCTGCCAGAGAAGTAATAACACGCTCCGGTGCTATTTTAAAATAACAAACTTTTGATTGAAGTCATAAAAACTAAGTATAATCACCATAGTCCTCTCACACATCCTATCTAGTCGTTGGGTGCAAGAGAATGACTGGGACTGACGTAGAGGGGAGGAGCTATATGCAGCTCTGCTGGGTGAATCCTCTTGCATTTCCTGTTGGGGAGGAGTTATATCCCAGAAGTAATGATGACCCGTGGACTGATCACACATAACAGAAGAAACATTTTTTTTCACAAAATAAAAAAATAAAATTAAATCAGCTTAGCACCCAGGTGAGTAATAACTATTAACATGAACTTAAATGTTCTCCTATTGAGTGTGCTTTTATTTTAATTTATTTTGTGATCTGAAATAGCTGCCTTTGCTTGTTGAAACCACCTCCTATAATGCAGTAATAGGCACATAGAAGCTGTGTAAACAAGAGCCATCAGAAGAAATCACACTTGTAAATGGGAGTGGGAGAGATAGTTACTAAAATGATCATTTTCAATTGTTATCTAAGACAGAGATGAGATAAGGAAGACTATATAGATATAGTTAGGATAATGAGGTTTGCTCTCCCTGCTGTAAAAGTAGCAATTTCCCAAACACATTAAAGGGACAGTGTACAGTAAAATTGTTTTCCCTTAATGTGTTTCCAATCACTTGTCATATCAGTTGCAGAGCATAAAATGTATGAGATAATGTTTTTTAGGTTTATTATTGTATATGAAATAGCTGGTTATTAAAATTAAAATGTGTTGAGCTTGAGGGTAAACAAATTATTTTATCACTTACTGTACACACACATATGCTTCTTATATTATCTGGCTGTATACCAAAGCCTAATACACAGGCTATATATATATATATATATATATATATATATATATATATATATATATATATATATATATATATATATATATATATATATATATATATATATATATATATATATATAAAAAGGTTCTTCAGCTTGAAGAGAAATTGCAGTTCAGACTTCACTGGGGCTGAACTCACTGAATATTCAAAAGAAAAATGGTGGAACTCTCCAGACCTGTGAGATCTCTCTCATTTCTATATATGAAGGAGAGACAAGCCCAGGGTAATACAGCACTGTGTGATATGAGAGTTTTGTTACACTTCTGTGTTACTTTAACAAATTAGGCTAATACTTTGTATATTTCTGTTTATATATACAAATTAAATTGCACCTTGAATTTGCTGCATTGCAAACTAAAACTGACATTTTCAGAAAGTGGGAGGGAGAGGGCAGTTCCCTGGGAATATCACAAAAGACTTATTTTAAATAAAAGAAAAGTCATCTATACTAAAATATAGACAAAAGCAAGTTTAATTGTAGTGAAAACATTTCAGTTTAATTTGTAATTCATGCAAACAAAGCCTTTATATCAGCCATAGGGGTTCTTCAGTTAGCTTCTCTCTCCCATGTGAAATTTTGTATCCCAGAGAACTTCCTTAATTTCTATGGAAAGCACCTCTCATCAATATAGGGTTTCCAAGTCAATTCCCTTTTCTTAGAAAACTCAGTGAGTTCTGCCTCTGTGAAGTCTGCTCTATAATCAAAGAAAGTTTAAATGGAATTAAATGTAATCTGAAGTGTAAAGTGCCATAAAATACAAAGCACAAAGTGTAAATGAAGCAGAACTGTCATGTCATGCAGCGCTTTATTGCACTGGACTTGTCTATCCTACACATACAGAAATGCAGGGAACGCCCCTTGGAGAAGTAAAGCAAAAACTGCCTTCTGGAAATTTCACTAGGGATCTTGAAGAGCTGGAGGATCATTTTAGATCACCTCACCTGAGCAGAGAGATTTTGAATATCAGGGCCATAGAGAGAACAATTGAAAATTAAAATTTTATTACTTATCTCTCCTTTCCCCCACTGGAAGTGTAATTTCTTATGCTGGCTGTGTTTACAGAGCTTTTCTTTAGCCTATATGTGTGTTGTGTGATGCTATGGAGACTCTGAGCAAGTACAGGAGGCTACTGCTTTTCAAATACAACTCTCAGCTTAGCTGTTTTGCTGGAAAAAAGTGAATCTTCCTTGTGATATACAGCAGGTGGGCAACCTATGTTAAAGGGACATGAAACCCAAAAAAGTTCATTCATTATTCCGATAAAGAAAATGATTTTAAAAAAGTTTCTAATTTACTTCTATTATGAAATTTGCTTCATTCTCATGTAATTCTTTGTTGAAGCGATACGGAGGTAGGTAACGTGCATATGTCTGAGGCACTATATGACAGGAAATAGTGCTGCCATCTAGTGCTTTCTGCTAATGTATAACATTAGTACTGCATGACAGGAAATAGTGCTGCCATCTAGTGCTTCTGCTAATGTATAACATTAGTACTGCATGACAGGAAGTAGTGCTGCCATCTAGTGCTCTTGTTAATGTATAACATTAGTACTGCATGACAGGAAATAGTGCTGCCATCTAGTGCTCTTGTTAATGTATAACATTAGTACTGCATGACAGGAAGTAGTGCTGCCATCTAGTGCTCTTGTTAATGTATAACATTAGTACTGCATGACAGGAAATAGTGCTGCCATCTAGTGCTCTTGTTAATGTATAACATTAGTACTGCATGACAGGAAATAGTGCTGCCATCTAGTGCTCTTGTTAATGTATAACATTAGTACTGCATGACAGGAAATAGTGCTGCCATCTAGTGCTCTTGCTAATGTATAACATTAGTACTACATGACAGGAAATAGTGCTGCCATTTAGTGCTTCTGCTAATGTATGACATTAGTACTGTATGACAGGAAATAGTGCTGCCATCTAGTGCTCTTGCTAATGTATAACATTAGTACTGCATGACAGGAAGAAGTGCTGCCATCTAGTGCTCTTGTTAATGTATAACATTAGTACTGCATGACAGGAAATAGTGCTGCCATCTAGTGCTGTTGCTAATGTATAACATTAGTACTGCATGCCAGGAAATAGTGCTACCATCTAGTGCTCTTGCTAATGTATAACATTAGTTCTGCATGACAGGAAATAGTGCTGCCATCTAGTGCTGTTGTTAATGTATAACATCAGTACTGCATGACAGGAAATAGTGCTGCCATCTAGTGCTCTTGTTAATGTATAACATTAGTACTGCATGACAGGAAATAGTGCTGCCATCTAGTGCTCTTGCTAATGTATAACATTAGTACTGCATGACAGGAAATAGTGCTGCCATCTAGTGCTCTTGTTAATGTATAACATTAGTACTGCATGACAGGAAATAGTGCTGCCATCTAGTGCTTCTGCTAATGTATGACATTAGTACTGAATGACAGGAAATAGCGCTGCCATCTAGTGCTCTTGCTAATGTATAACATTAGTACTGAATGACAGAAAATAGCGCTGCCATCTAGTGCTCTTGCTAATGTATAACATTAGTACTACATGACAGGAAATAGCGCTGCCATCTAGTGCTCTTGCTAATGTATAACATTAGTACTGCATGACAGGAAATAGTGCTGCCATCTAGTGCTCTTGTTAATGTATAACATTAGTACTGCATGACAGGAAATAGTGCTGCCATCTAGTGCTCTTGTTAATGTATAACATTAGTACTACATGACAGGAAATAGTGCTGCCATCTAGTGCTCTTGCTAATGTATAACATTAGTACTACATGACAGGAAATAGTGCTGCCATCTAGTGCTCTTGTTAATGTATAACATTAGTACTGCATGACAGGAAATAGTGCTGCCATCTAGTGCTCTTGTTAATGTATAACATTAGTACTACATGACAGGAAATAGTGCTGCCATCTAGTGCTTATGCTAATGTATAACATTAGTACTGCATGACAGGAAATAGTGCTGCCATCTAGTGCTTCTGCTAATATATAACATTAGTACTGCATGACAGGAAATAGTGCTGCCATCTAGTGCTTCTGCTAATGTATAACATTAGTACTGCATGACAGGAAATAGTGCTGCCATCTAGTGCTTCTGCTAATGTATAGCATTGTTGCAAAACTGCTGCGAAATAGTGCTACAGACACGTGCACACTCATGAGCTTACATCCCTGCTTTTGAACAAAGAATAACAAGAAAAAGAAGAAAATTTGATAATATAAGTAAATTGGAAAGTTGTTTAAAATTAAATGCACTAATTCACAAAATACATTTTTGGGGTTTTATGTCGCTTTAATATTGCCTCTCTCTGAAGCCATTAAAGCCTCAATAAATCAGACTAGCAAAACCCTGAGAGCGGAACAGCCGCTACCTTCCGTCTTGACTGAACTGTAAGAGTAGAAAATATGTAACTGCAAAAGGCCATGCTGATCACTGACATTCTTATAAAAGCAAGAGGTAATGGCGTAGATACAGAGTTTGATCAACATCCTACAAATGTTTCTGCTTTATGCATTTAGCTTCAGCTGATAGATACAAAGTGGCTTTGAATCCTTAATAACACTCATATGGGGCTATAAAGCATTTACTTAACCCCTTAAGGACCGGACATTTTAGACAAAATCTTCCCAAAACGACCAGAGCATTTTTAGCATCACTCCATTTAAACAGAAATAGAGCCTTGGGTTTTTTTTATTTTTAACTATCAAAACTATATATATATTTTTTTTTAGTAGACAATCCAAAGTATTGATCTAGGCCCATTTAGGTATATTTCATGCGACCATTTCACCGCCAAATGCTATCAAATTTTAAAAAAAAAGTTAACTTTTTCCCAATTTTAGGTTTCTCACTGAAATTATTTACAAACAGCTTGTGCAATCATGGCACAAATGGTTGTAAATGCTTCTCTGGGATCCCTTTGTTCAGAAATAGCAGACATATATGGCTTTGGCATTGCTTTATGATAATTAGAAGGCCACTAAATGCCGCTGAGCACCACACTTGTATTATGCCTAGCAGTTAAGGGGTTAATTAGGTAGCTTGTAGGGTTAATTTTAGCTTTAGTGTAGAGATCATCCTCCCACCTGGCACATCCCACTCCCTGATTCTTCCCTGACCCCTCTCAAACAGCTCTCTTCCCTCCCCCATCACCCAAAGGTCACCCTCATCTTAAGTACTGGCAGAAAGACTGCCAGTACTAAAATAAAAGGCTGCTTTTTTAGGTTTTCTGCAGTGTATTATCCCCACTTGTAGGTCATGCAGAAATAGCGCGATCTCGCTATTTTGAGCGAGATCACGGCAGAAAGAAGCCCAAGACAGCAGCGACAACTAAAGTCGTACAGTGTAAGGCGCTGGTGGTTAAGGGATACTGAACTAAAAATTTGCCTTTCATGACTCGTATAGAGCATGCAATTTTAAAACACTTTCTAATTTAATCCTATTATCAAATTATCTTTGTTCTCTTGGTATCTTTAGTTGAAAAAGGTGGAATGTAAGCTAAGGAGCCAGCCCATTTTTGGTTCAGCACCTGGGTAGCACTTGCTGATTGGTGGCTATCGTGCTCCTTTACCATATAAAGGCAGATGCTGGAAATCCAGGTACAGCAAGTTCCGGTTGTAGACCGAGACAGCTTGGGCTTCAAGCATGTTGGACACAGATCTACGTTATGTGGTATGATGGGCGTTGTACCGCATGCCGTAGATCTACATCCCAATGGGTTAAGGGGTTAAACAATATAGACTTTTGAGCACTGCATAGCAGCAGTCTTTACACAGTACTGTATATAACATTGTTAAATGCTACTATATAGTGCACCAGACATGCGCATGCTTGGGAATAGGTATGATCTTTAACAAAGGATATCATGAGAACAAAGCAAACATTACAACAGAAGTAAATATGAACAATAAATCTGTATGCTCAGTCTGAATCATTAAAGAAAATGCTTACGTTTTATATCCCTTTAACAGGACATAAACGTGCAAAACTGTTAGAGCATTATTTTATTGTACTATTTCTTGCATATAACTGGCACATCCTTTGTCGTTAAGGGGTTAAAGGACCGCTCAACGCAGTAGAATTGCATAATTAACAAATAATAAGACAATATTTTAAATAAGCAGTAGATTATTTTTTTTCAGACAAATTTATTTTTTCTCTCATTTTCTGCCCCCCCCCGAATCATGTGACATACATCACCCAGCCAATCACAGACTAGTCTATGTATACCCTGTGAGCTTGTGCACATGCTTCGTAGAATTTTGTTCCACTGAAAGACTGTGCAAAGTTCGATAATAGAAGAAGAAAATGTCTTAAAAGTGCATTCTATTTCTTAATCATAGAAATTTATTTTGACTTGAGAGTCCCTTTAAAGGGCCACTAAACCCAAAATCTTTCTTTCATGATTCAGATAGAACATACAAATTTAAACAACATTACAATTTACGTCTATTATTTATTTTGCTTCATTTTTTAGATATCCTTATTTGAAGAAAAAGCAATGCACATGGGTGAGCCAATCACATGAGGCTTCTATGTGCAGCAACCAATCAGCAGCTACTGAGCATATCTAGATATGCTTTTCAGCCAAGAATATCAAGAGAATAAAACAAATTAGATAATAGAAGTAAATTAGAAAGATGTTTAAAAATGCATTCTCTTTATAAATCATGAAAGAAAAAATGTTGGTATCATGGCTCTTTAAGCACAGGTATCTGCTTTGTAATCTTTTATTTTCTATTACTGGATCTGTACATTTGTATGAACCAGACTTCCAGATCTTTTTATGTCTGTACAACACAATGTCATAAAAGTAATGAAAAACACATTCATGATAAAGATAAACTTAAAATGCTATTTCATTGGGAATTCATAGGAAAAAAAATATATATCAGAAGATAGAAAGAAGCAGTCAAAACAATTGTAGACTATATATTCTGGATAACTGACAGTCTTAAAGGTCCATTAAATCATTGATTTTCTGCTCAACGTGACAGCCACACGGGATGAGCAAATAGACTGCTGTTTCCAAAAGTGATAAATGATATAATTATAAAAGAAACTAGTTTTGCAGAGAGAATTTGTTTGGAGATTTATAGGGGATTTTCTACACTGGGTTTGCTAGACCATTTTTTTTTTATTTCTTTTTTTAAATGTTCTAGGTTAAAATGTTAACCCCTTAAAAAAAATAAACACACACACTTTTAGTTAAAGGGACATTATACACTAATTTTTTTCAATGCATAAATGTTTTGTAGATGATCTATTTATATAGCCCATAAAGTTGTTTTTTGTTGTTGTTGTTTTTTTAAAAAAAACTGATAGTTTTTGCTTATTCTTAAATAACATTGCTCTGATTTTGAGACTCCTAACCAAGCCCTAAAGTTTTAGGAGAATACCGAAGTATACCTACTCCACCTTGCTTCTGTTTGTGTAAAGAGTCTTTTCATATGCAAAGGAAGGGGGAAGGGGAGTGTCTGATATTTCCCACTTGCAATGGGTGCTCCAGTAACCTTTTAAACAGAGCTAAACTGGAAGCTTCTAAGTAAGTTTTTAAATGGTTTTATACCAGATTTTTATATCAGTATTTGTGCATCTTATTCTTTATAATAGTGTCTATTACATGCAGTTATATGAAAATTTGTGTATACTGTCCCTTTAAAACTTGGCCAATGTGACGGATATGCTTTTATTAAAACATTTTAGGCTCAATTTTTAAACTCTTTGGGGAGGTGAGAGTCTATAAGAATGCTCGACAGTTCTTCTATTTCCCTGGTGGAATTCTTTTTACCCTGAAAATAGGGTGTCTCGCTAAGGGGCGTATACTGCACTTTCCTTCGTATGAGGAGATGCATACATTACAAAACTGCACAAGGACAATCCTCATTTAAAATTCTACCTAACAAATAATTGAACCATTCACACAAAAATACTCAAGGAAAAAAATTGTATTATAAAGGTGCATCAAAAATCGTAACAAAATTATTCACCAAAAATTGTATTATATCAAAAACGTAAAATATGTATGTAAATTACACATGAATTAATTGTATTACACATTAATTGTATTAAATATGCACAGCATAGACAGTAATTTAAGTACATGGATGTGCAAAAACACGTAGAAATTTCTACTTTTAAAGGGACACTGAACCCAAATGTTTTCTTTTGTGATTCATATAGAGCAAGCAATTGTAAGCAACTTTCTAATTTACTCCTATTATCAATTTTTCTTTGTTCTCTTGCTTTCTTTATTTAAAAAAGAAGACATCTAAGCTAAGGAGCCAGCCAATTTTTGGTTCAGAACCATGGACAGCACTTGTTTATTGGTGCTGTCCAATCAGCAAGGACAACCCAGGTTGTTCACCAAAAATGGGCCAGCATCTAAACTTAAATTCTTGCTTTTCAAATATAGATACCAAGAGAATAAAGAATATTTGACAATAGGAGTAAATTAGAAAGATGCTTAAAATTGCATGCTCTATCTGAATCATGAAAGAAAAAATTAAGGTACAGTGTCCCTTTAAGTACAAAATACAATGCATAATTTCCCGTATTTTTTGTAAATTACGGGGGCTTAGGTTTTAGGCAGCTAATTACTGTAGGAGTAGATTGTGTTGTGGGGTTGTGGCAGATTTAATAGGTTAGGGGGCTTATTTTGTTGTGGTTTGTGGCAGTGTAGGGGTTAATAGGTTAGGAGTTAGTTAGGTATTTAGGTTATGGGTTATTTATTTATTTTTACATATCTTCTAGCCTAGAATATTCCTAAAATATAGTTATATAAAATATGAAAAAATGCTCACTGATTATCAAAAAGAAAAAAGTAAATTCTGTTATTATCTGTGCAATTTATTCTATAGGAGAATTCTGAGAGCACTCGGGTCATGATTAAGTTTCAGTAGTTATTAGCTAAAGGCATTTAATTCTTTGAAGACTCTCAGGAGAAGTATTAATTAATTTGGATGTCTAATTACAGGCTTTTGTTTCTGTATCAGAGATTTCTAGGGGAGAGGACCACCTCTTATGGCTGTAACTTTCAGCAGAGTGTAAGATTCCATTTCCACACAGTAAAATCACTTTGTGAACAACAGAACTCAGGGGATAACAGACGACATAACAGCAATACTGCTGTGCAGGAGATGGAGTAAAGCAACTTTTTTTTTTAGCTGCATTGGTTTTCAAGACTGACATCTTATGGCACCATCCACTAAGCTTAAAGGGACACTAAACCCACTTTTTTTTCATCCATGATTCAGATAGAGCAGGCAATTTTAAGCAACTTTCTAATTTACTCCTATTAATTTCTTTGTTCTCTTGCTATCTTTTATTTAAAAAAGCTGGGGGGGGGTTGGTAGCGCTTGCTTATTGGTGGCTACATTTAGCAAACTAATAAGCAAGCATAACCCACGTTCTGTACCAAAAATGGGTGGGCTCTTAAAGGGACACTCAGGTTAAATTAAATTTTCATGATTCAGATACAGCATGTAATTTTAAACAACTTTCCAATTTACTTCCATTAAAAAAATGTGCACAGTCTTTTATATTTACACTTTTTTGAGTCACCAGATCCTACTGAGCATGTGCAAGAATTCACAGACTATACGTATATGCATTTGTGATTGGCTGATTGCTATCACATGGTACAAGGGGAGGGGAAATATACAAAACTTTGAAATTTGTTATAAAAAAAAACTACTAGTTATTTGAAGTTCAGACTAAGTGCTATTGCATTGTCTTGTTATCTTGCATTTGTTGATTATGCAAATCTAATATGTTGACTGGTCCTTTAAGTTTTACATTCCTGCTTTTTAAATAAAGATAGCAAGAGAACGAAGAAAAATTCATAATAGGAATAAATTAGAAAGTTGCTTAAAATTGCATGCTCTATCTGAATCATTAAAGACAAATTTTGGTCCCTTTAAAATTAAGTGTCCCTTTAAAGGGGCAGTGATTAGTCTTGACTGATGTGCACTGAGAGCACGTACTAATCAGCGCTAATGAAAACTCAGAGATCGACACTAGGTGCATTATGTAGTGCCCATCTAGTGTTAAAAATAATAGACTAAAGTGCATTCAAATAGATTTGACTTTTTAAAGGGACAAGGTGCAAAAAAATTAGAGAGAGCATTTTATTATTTCCCTGTTACTTGAACATAACTATGTTTCTTTCATGTAATTAACAAGAGTCCATGAGCTAGTGACGTATGGGATATACATTCCTACCAGGAGGGGCAAAGTTTCCCAAACCTTAAAATGCCTATAAATACACCCCTCACCACACCCACAAATCAGTTTTACAAACTTTGCCTCCAAGGGAGGTGGTGAAGTAAGTTTGTGCTAGATTCTACGTTGATATGCGCTCCGCAGCAAGTTGGAGCCCGGTTTTCCTCTCAGCGTGCAGTGAATGTCAGAGGGATGTGAAGAGAGTATTGCCTATTGAATGCAGTGATCTCCTTCTACGGGGTCTATTTCATAAGGTTCTCTGTTATCGGTCGTAGAGATTCATCTCTTACCTCCCTTTTCAGATCGACGATATACTCTTATATATACCATTACCTCTACTGATTCTCGTTTCAGTACTGGTTTGGCTTTCTACAAACATGTAGATGAGTGTCCTGGGGTAAGTAAGTCTTATTTTCTGTGACACTCTAAGCTATGGTTGGGCACTTTATTTATAAAGTTCTAAATATATGTATTCAAACATTTATTTGCCTTGACTCAGAATGTTCAACTTTCCTTATTTTCAGACAGTCAGTTTCATATTTGGGATTATGCATTGAATTATCATATTTTTCTTACCTCAAAAATTTGACTTTTTTCCCTGTGGGCTGTTAGGCTCGCGGGGGCTGAAAATGCTTCATTTTATTGCGTCATTCTTGGCGCGGACTTTTTTGGCGCAAAAATTCTTTTCCGTTTCCGGCGTCATACGTGTCGCCGGAAGTTGCGTCATTTTTTGACGTTATTTTGCGCCAAAAATGTCGGCGTTCCGGATGTGGCGTCATTTTTGGCGCCAAAAGCATTTAGGCGCCAAATAATGTGGGCGTCTTATTTGGCGCTAAAAAATATGGGCGTCGCTTTTGTCTCCACATTATTTCAGTCTCATTTTTCATTTGCTTCTGGTTGCTAGAAGCTTGATGTTTGGCATTTTTTCCCCATTCCTGAAACTGTCTTATAAGGAATTTGATCTATTTTGCTTTATATGTTGTTTTTTCTCTTACATATTGCAAGATGTCTCACGTTGCATCTGAGCCAGAAGATACTACAGGAAAATCACTGCCTGCTGGATCTACCAAAGCTAAGTGTATCTGCTGTAAACTTTTGGTAGCTATTCCTCCAGCTGTTGTTTGTAATAATTGTCATGACAAACTTGTTAAAGCAGATAATATTTCCTTTAGTAATGTACCATTGCCTGTTGCAGTTCCCTCAACATCTAAGGTGCAGAATGTTCCTGATAACATAAGAGATTTTGTTTCTGAATCCATAAAGAAGGCTTTGTCTGTTATTTCTCCTTCTAGTAAACGTAAAAAGTCTTTTAAATCTTCTCTCTCTACAGATGAATTTTTAAATGAACACCATCATTCTGATTCTTTGGACTCTTCTGGTTCAGAGGATTCTATCTCAGAGATTGATGCTGATAAATCTTCATATTTATTTAAGATGGAATTTATTCGCTCTTTACTTAAAGAAGTACTAATTGCTTTAGAAATAGAGGATTCTAGTCCTCTTGATACTAATTCTATACGTTTGGATAAGGTTTTTAAAGCTCCTGCGGTTATTCCAGAAGTTTTTCCTGTTCCTAATGCTATTTCTGCAGTAATTTCCAAAGAATGGGATAAATTGGGTAATTCATTTACTCCTTCTAAACGTTTTAAGCAATTATATCCTGTTCCGCCTGACAGGTTAGAATTTTGGGACAAAATCCCTAAAGTTGATGGGGCTATTTCTACCCTTGCTAAACGTACTACCATTCCTACGTCAGATGGTACCTCGTTTAAGGATCCTTTAGATAGAAAAATTGAATCTTTTCTAAGAAAAGCTTATCTGTGTTCAGGTAATCTTCTTAGACCTGCTATATCATTGGCTGATGTTGCTGCAGCTTCAACTTTTTGGTTGGAAACTCTAGCGCAACAAGTAACAAATCGTGATTCTCATGATATTATTATTCTTCTCCAGCATGCTAATAATTTTATCTGTGATGCCATTTTTGATATTATTAGAGTTGATGTTAGGTTTATGTCTCTGGCTATCTTAGCCAGAAGAGCTTTATGGCTTAAGACTTGGAATGCTGATATGGCTTCTAAATCAACTCTACTTTCCATTTCTTTCCAGGGAAACAAATTATTTGGTTCTCAGTTGGATTCTATTATTTCAACTGTTACTGGTGGGAAAGGAACTTTTTTACCACAGGATAAAAAATCTAAAGGTAAAAACAGGGCTAACAATCGTTTTCGTTCCTTTCGTTTCAACAAAGAACAAAAGCCTGATCCTTCGTCCTCAGGAGCAGTTTCAGTTTGGAAACCATCTCCAGTCTGGAATAAATCCAAGCCTGCTAGAAAGGCAAAGCCTGCTTCTAAGTTCACATGAAGGTACGGCCCTCATTCCAGTTCAGCTGGTAGGGGGCAGGTTACGTTTTTTCAAAGAAATTTGGATCAATTCTGTTCACAATCTTTGGATTCAGAACATTGTTTCAGAAGGGTACAGAATTGGTTTCAAGATGAGACCTCCTGCAAAGAGATTTTTTCTTTCCCGTGTCCCAGTAAATCCAGTGAAAGCTCAAGCATTTCTGAATTGTGTTTCAGATCTAGAGTTGGCTGGAGTAATTATGCCAGTTCCAGTTCCGGAACAGGGGATGGGGTTTTATTCAAATCTCTTCATTGTACCAAAGAAGGAGAATTCCTTCAGACCAGTTCTGGATCTAAAATTATTGAATCGTTATGTAAGGATACCAACGTTCAAGATGGTAACTGTAAGGACTATATTGCCTTTTGTTCAGCAAGGGAATTATATGTCCACAATAGATTTACAGGATGCATATCTGCATATTCCGATTCATCCAGATCATTATCAGTTCCTGAGATTCTCTTTTCTAGACAAGCATTACCAATTTGTGGCTCTACCGTTTGGCCTTGCTACAGCTCCAAGAATTTTCACAAAGATTCTCGGTGCCCTTCTGTCTGTAATCAGAGAACAGGGTATTGTGGTATTTCCTTATTTGGACGATATCTTGGTACTTGCTCAGTCTTTACATTTAGCAGAGTCTCATACGAATCGACTTGTGTTGTTTCTTCAAGATCATGGTTGGAGGATCAATTTACCAAAAAGTTCTTTGATTCCTCAAACAAGGGTAACCTTTCTGGGTTTCCAGATAGATTCAGTGTCCATGACTCTGTCTTTAACAGACAAGAGACGTCTAAAATTGATTACAGCTTGTCGAAACCTTCAGTCTCAATCATTCCCTTCGGTAGCCTTATGCATGGAAATTCTAGGTCTTATGACTGCTGCATCGGACACGATCCCCTTTGCTCGTTTTCACATGCGACCTCTTCAGCTCTGTATGCTGAACCAATGGTGCAGGGATTACACGAAGATATATCAATTAATATCTTTAAAACCGATTGTTCGACACTCTCTAACGTGGTGGACAGATCACCATCGTTTAGTTCAGGGGGCTTCTTTTGTTCTTCCGACCTGGACTGTAATTTCAACAGATGCAAGTCTCACAGGTTGGGGAGCTGTGTGGGGATCTCTGACGGCACAAGGAGTTTGGGAATCTCAGGAGGTGAGATTACCGATCAATATTTTGGAACTCCGTGCAATTTTCAGAGCTCTTCAGTTTTGGCCTCTTCTGAAGAGAGAATCGTTCATTTGTTTTCAGACAGACAATGTCACAACTGTGGCATACATCAATCATCAAGGAGGGACTCACAGTCCTCTGGCTATGAAAGAAGTATCTCGAATTTTGGTTTGGGCGGAATCCAGCTCCTGTCTAATCTCTGCGGTTCATATCCCAGGTGTAGACAATTGGGAAGCGGATTATCTCAGTCGCCAAACGTTGCATCCGGGCGAATGGTCTCTTCACCCAGAGGTATTTCTTCAGATTGTTCAAATGTGGGGGCTCCCAGAGATAGATCTGATGGCCTCTCATCTAAACAAGAAACTTCCCAGGTATCTGTCCAGATCCCGGGATCCTCAGGCGGAGGCAGTGGATGCATTATCACTTCCTTGGAAGTATCATCCTGCCTATATCTTTCCGCCTCTAGTTCTTCTTCCAAGAGTAATCTCCAAGATTCTGAGGGAATGCTCGTTTGTTCTGCTAATAGCTCCGGCATGGCCTCACAGGTTTTGGTATGCGGATCTTGTCAGGATGGCATCTTGCCAACCATGGACTCTTCCGTTAAGACCAGACCTTCTGTCGCAAGGTCCTTTTTTCCATCCGGATCTGAAATCCTTAAATTTAAAGGTATGGAGATTGAACGCTTGATTCTTGGTCAAAGAGGTTTCTCTGACTCCGTGATTAATACTATGTTACAGGCTCGTAAATCTGTATCTCGAGAGATATATTATAGAGTCTGGAAGACTTATATTTCTTGGTGTCTTTCTCATCATTTTTCTTGGCATTCTTTTAGAATACCGAGAATTTTACAGTTTCTTCAGGATGGTTTAGATAAGGGTTTGTCCGCAAGTTCTTTGAAAGGACAAATCTCCGCTCTTTCTGTTCTTTTTCACAGAAAGATTGCTATTCTTCCTGATATTCATTGTTTTGTACAAGCTTTGGTTCGTATAAAACCTGTCATTAAGTCAATTTCTCCTCCTTGGAGTTTGAATTTGGTTCTGGGAGCTCTTCAAGCTCCTCCGTTTGAACCTATGCATTCATTGGACATTAAATTACTTTCTTGGAAAGTTTTGTTCCTTTTGGCCATCTCTTCTGCTAGAAGAGTTTCTGAATTATCTGCTCTTTCTTGTGAGTCTCCTTTTCTGATTTTTCATCAGGATAAGGCGGTGTTGCGAACTTCTTTTGAATTTTTACCTAAGGTTGTGAATTCCAACAACATTAGTAGAGAAATTGTGGTTCCTTCATTATGTCCTAATCCTAAGAATTCTAAGGAGAAATCGTTGCATTCTTTGGATGTTGTTAGAGCTTTGAAATATTATGTTGAAGCTACGAAATCTTTCCGTAAGACTTCTAGTCTATTTGTTATCTTTTCCGGTTCTAGGAAAGGCCAGAAAGCTTCTGCCATTTCTTTGGCATCTTGGTTGAAATCTTTAATTCATCTTGCCTATGTTGAGTCGGGTAAAATTCCGCCTCAGAGAATTACAGCTCATTCTACTAGGTCAGTATCTACTTCCTGGGCGTTTAGGAATGAAGCTTCGGTTGACCAGATCTGCAAAGCAGCAACTTGGTCCTCTTTGCATACTTTTACTAAATTCTACCATTTTGATGTATTTTCTTCTTCTGAAGCAGTTTTTGGTAGAAAAGTTCTTCAGGCAGCGATTTCAGTTTGAATCTTCTGCTTATGTTTTTCGTTAAACTTTATTTTGGGTGTGGATTATTTTCAGCAGGAATTGGCTGTCTTTATTTTATCCCTCCCTCTCTAGTGACTCTTGTGTGGAAAGATCCACATCTTGGGTAGTCATTATCCCATACGTCACTAGCTCATGGACTCTTGTTAATTACATGAAAGAAAACATAATTTATGTAAGAACTTACCTGATAAATTCATTTCTTTCATATTAACAAGAGTCCATGAGGCCCACCCTTTTTTGTGGTGGTTATGATTTTTTTGTATAAAGCACAATTATTCCAATTCCTTATTTTATATGCTTCGCACTTTTTTTCTTATCACCCCACTTCTTGGCTATTCGTTAAACTGATTTGTGGGTGTGGTGAGGGGTGTATTTATAGGCATTTTAAGGTTTGGGAAACTTTGCCCCTCCTGGTAGGAATGTATATCCCATACGTCACTAGCTCATGGACTCTTGTTAATATGAAAGAAATGAATTTATCAGGTAAGTTCTTACATAAATTATGTTTTTAATCTCAAGCAAAAGTGGTTAAATATAGAGTTACAAGTCAGCTCCAGCACATAAATGCACTACTTTTATCTTTCTGAATACATCTGGTGAGCCAATGACATTGACATGTGCATAGCCACCAATCACCAGTTGGCGTTCAGTAGTGCATAGCTGATCCTGAGCCTACATAGGCAGGCTTTTCAACGAAGGATAACAAGAGAATGAAGTAAATTTAATAATAAAATTAAACTGAAACGTCTAAATCATGAATATTTAATTTTTACTTAAAGGAACAGTAAAGTCAAAAGTAAACATAAATGGATTGAAAAGAACATGATATTTTAAACAACTTTCCAATTTATTTCTATCATCAATTTTGCTTAGTTCTCTTGTTATCCTTTGTTAAAAAGAGTAACTGTGGGTGAGCTCAGGAGCGTGCACATGTATTTAGCCATATGGCAGCAGCATTTGCTATATTGTTTGTAGCAATAAAATACAAAGTAGGAAACTTTACTGCCAGAGTGCTTATGACACATACACGCTTGTAAACTGCTATTAGCATACTTAGATTTACTATTCAACAAAGGACACCAAAAGAACAAAGTGAAGTGGATAATAGAAGCAAATTGGAAGTTGTTTAATTTTGTATGCTCTATGTGAATCATGATAGTTTCATTTTGACTTTGAGGTCCCTTTTAAATGTCCCTTTAAATCTGAAAACCACCACACACAAAAATATATCCATAAGAATGCAGAAATAGATGTCTAACCAAAATTATTGCATACAACTATATAAAAATAATTTTAAAAAGTAAATATTTTAATTAATCATTTGACAGTAAAATTAATATATCGAGTTTTTTTATGGGTTTCCTCTTATATACCAAATTCCTGTTTGACATATAAGCATAGGTGACCCCCAATTTAAAAAAAAAAGGATAATGTAAATTTTCTCTGAAACAGAGTGGCTTTGAGTGCTCACTACTTAGGTCACACATTGTACCCATATGACATGCTTATGATATAGAGGGCTATTAAATGCTTGTCTCTGGATATCCCACCCTCCCTTCATCAGACTAACATTGATCTGTAACCTCTAAATACCAGCAGGACTTAATCACAATAAACTCTCTATGAAGCAGTGATTTATTTCTATTGCATCTTAATCAATTTCCATCACCGCTGGAAAAAAAAAGTGCTTTGATGGTTATGTGAGACAAAGACAAGCTTATAAATATGGAGTCAACAGATAATATGCTTTCTTGGGAAATCTAGAAATCCCTGAAGCATGTATAACCATAATTACATGCTGACGGTAAACCACTAAGCATAGTGAGGATGCTGATTAACGATTACATAATGTTCTTTAAAATAGTGCCCAGGTTCACCCACATCCCCTGATTATTCAGAAAAAGGTAAGCAGGAAAAAATTGCTTAGATAGATTTTCAAAGTACATTTTTCTAGCCTATTAAAGGTGCATAAAAGTGCAAAAAGAAAATGGCTCCTAGTGCGTTAGCATACCAACATTTGTAGCTAGTTATTAGGGACTCAGCAGGTTGAAGGCGTTGCCATTTTCTGGGTGGGGTTGTGGGCGTGTCTTCATGTTTGTGGGCAGGGCCAAGGGAAATTCTGCAAATAGGGACATATGGCTCTCTCCAAGGGACAGTGCTCAGAATTAGGTACTGTCCCTCTCAAATAGGGACTGTTAGGAGGTCTGTGTTAGACTATTGCTTGATGTTAACTATGTGTTTAACCCCTGCAGAGTCAACTCCAGAGCAGCAATGCACTACTGGCAGCTATATGAACACAACTGTCTAATGACAAGAGACATATGTGTGTAGCCACCAATCACTATCGAGCTCCAAGTAGTGCTCCTGAGCCAACATAGGTTTCCCTTCTCTAATCTCTTCTGCTGAGGACAAAGTCTCTAATAAACACAAAAGTCCCTTTAACAATGCTTACATTCCACACAGCCATTGTTTGCACAAGTTATCTGCCCCAAATTTTCCTCATCGTATTACTTAAAATAAAAATAACTTGTGTAGGCTGTTAGTTTCTTTAATTTTATTATTATTGGTTATTTGTAGAGCGCCAACAGATTCCGCAGCGCTATAAACATAAGTGGTAGACAAGGTAGCAATTATTGGGATCAAATGGGTAGAGGGCCTTGCCTAGAGTCACACTGTTGTAGTCAGCTCTTGTGAAGGTGATCTGCAAGCAGTTGGGCTCTTAGGCTTACATTCTAAGGAGGTTCATGGTGGATAGCAATGGAGGAGAGGAACTGGTATTAGGAAAGGTTAGTGAAGGTTGTATGCATCCCTGAATAGAAGAGTCTTTAGGGAGTGCTTGAAGCTTTCAAAACTAGGGGAGAGTCTTGTGGAACGAGGCAGAGAGTTCCACAAGATGGGAGCCAGTCTGTAGAAGTCCTCTAAACGGGAATGTGAGGCGGTAACAAGAGAGGAGGAGAGTAGGAGGTTGTGAGCAGAGCGAAGGGGACGGGAGGGAAAGTATCTGGAGACAAGGTCGGAGATATAGAGGGGAGCAGTGCAGTTGAGGGCTTTGTATGTCAGAGTCAGAATTTTGTGTTTAATCCTGTAGGCAAGAGGAAGCCAGTGAAGGGATTGGCAGAGAGGTGCAGCAGATGAAGAGTGATGTATAAGGAAGATGAGCCTGGCAGAGGCATTCATTATGGATTGTAAATGAGCTCTAGGGAGACCAGAGAGGACAGAGTTGCAGTAGTCAAGGCAGGAAAGGATGAGAGAGTGGATTAAAATCTTAGTTGTTTCTTGTGTAAGGAAATGTCTATTTTTTTAGATGTTTTTAAGGTGGAAGCGGCAGGATTTAGCCATAGCCTGAATGTGAGGCAAGTGTGACCCCAAGACATCGTGCATGGGGGAATAAGTGAACGCGCTCATCAGGTTAGCGCGCAAGCAAAAACTGTTTGCTTTCAACTCATAATAGGATCGCAACCCGCAACTTACTTGTAGCGCAATTAACACTCGAGGGGCAGCGTTAATTAGAGCTCCACTAGTAATCTTGCCCATGTTTTGTGTGTGTACAGAATTTATAATATGAGGAAACACATTTGTGCAAAAGACTCCTGTACATATAGAAGAAGTGAACAATAGTAAAATTAAGTTGAGAGCCAGATACATAATAATATTTTCCAAATTTTATTAACGGGACCAAAATATCAATTTTAGGGGCTCAAACACAGTAATATGGTAACTACCAAAAATGTATATTCATACACATTTTGATTATTCTCACCTGCAGACAAGAGTCGCAATGATGACGCACCAAGCAGTACAGCAGCAATCTGCATTTGTGTTTTCTTCAGTTTTTCGATGACGACAGCAGAACCAGAAGGAATAGAAAAGGAGAAACAGGAGATCGAGAGCAAGGCAGGAGAGCGCGACACAGGCCAGGAGCATCAGCGACTGAAAAAGAGATACAACCCATTAGTCACCATAATGATCAGTCACCGTGTAAAAATCTCACACATTATTTTACCACAAAGTTTAGGGTACAGTATGTAAATTATTTTTAAAATGCCGAAACAGTAGAATAAAAAGACAATGCAATGGCACTTACTTTAAATTTCAAATAATCAGTAGATTTTTTGACAAATGTGTATTTATCCTCCATTCCCCTTATCATGTGACAGCCATCAGCCAATCACAGATTGATATACATATACACTTTGAACGTGTGCACGTGCTCAGTAGGAGCTGGTGCCTCAGAAATTATGCATATAAAATATTGTGCAAAATTGGATAAAGCATGTAAATTGCAGTCTCCTAAAACTGATTGCTCTATCTGAATCATGAAAGTTTAAACATGTTATATTACATTCTCAAAGTGTTTAATTTCTCTTTAAAGAGTGTGTGTGTATATTGTATGCTATGTGAGCTGTGTGCTGTGTTCTGTGTATGTGATGTATTTGTGTGTCATGAGTTGTGTGTGTGTGATGGATGTGTTCTGTTTGTATCTTTGTGTGTGTGTGCGCGCGCGCATGATTGCCATGAGTTGTGTGTGCGATGGATGTGTTCTGATTGTATCTGTGTGTGTGCAAGTGTGTGCGCATGTGTGTCATGAGTTGTCTGTGTAATGGATGATTTTTGTATGTATCCATGTGTGTGTGTGTGTGTGTGTGTGTGTGTGGGTGTGTGTGCACGCGCATGATTGCCATGAGTTGTGTGTGTGATGGATCTGTTCTGTTTGTATGTGTGTGTGTGTATGTGTGTGTGTGCGCAAGTGTGTGTGTGCAAGTGTGTGCGCATGCGTGTCATGAGTTGTGTGTGTGATGGGTGTGTTCTGTATGTATCTGTGTGTGTGCACGTATGTGTGTCATGAGTTGTGTGTGTGATAAGTATGTGTGTGAGTGCGTGCGTGCATGCGATTGTGTACATGCGTGAGTGCGGGTGTATGTGTGTATATGTGTGTGCGTGGGTTTATATGTGTTTGAGTGTGTATATATGTATGTGTGTTTATAGGTGTGAGCGTGTGTGTATATGTGTTTGCATGTGTATATGTGTGTGTGTATGTGTGAGTGTCTGTATATGTGTGTATATGTGCGTATGTGTGAGCGTGTGTATATGTGTGAGCATGTGTATATGTGTGAGTGTGTGTATGTATGTGTGTGTGCTTGTGTGTATGTGTATGTGTGGGCATATGTGTTAGCATGTGTTTATGTGTATGTATGTGCGAGTGTGTGTGTGTCTATATGTGTGTGCGTATGTGTGAGCGTGTGTATGTATATGTGTGTGTATGTGTGAGCTTGTGTGTATGTGTATGTGTGTGTATATGTGTGTGCATATGTGTTTGCATGTGTTTATGTGTATGCATGTGTGAGTGTCTGTAAATGTGTGTGTGTGTATATATGTGCGCGTGTGCGTATGTGTGATTGTGCGTGTGTATATGTGCGTGTGTGTGCGTATTGAGTGTGTGCATGAGTGTGAGCGTGTGTATATGTGTGTGTGTATATGTGTGTGTGTGTGTGTATATGTGTGAGTGTGTATTTGTGAGTGTGTGTGTGTGTGTGTGTATGTATGTGTGTGTGTGTATGTGTGAGCATGTGTATATGTGTGAGCGTGTGTATATGTGTGAGCGTGTGTATATGTGTGAGTGTGTGTATGTATGTGTGTGTGCGGGCATATGTGTTAGCATGTGTTTATGTGTATGTATGTGTGAGTGTGTGTGTGTGTCTATATGTGTGTGCGTATGTGTGAGCGTGTGTATGTATATGTGTGTGTATGTGTGAGCTTGTGTGTATGTGTATGTGTGTGTATATGTGTGTGCATATGTGTTTGCATGTGTTTATGTGTATGCATGTGTGAGTGTGAGTGTGAGTGTCTGTAAATGTGTGTGTGTATATATGTGCGTGTGTGCGTATGTGTGAGTGTGCGTGTGTATATGTGCGTGTGTGTGCGTATTGAGTGTGTGCATGTGTGTGAGCGTGTGTATATGTGTGTGTGTATATGTGTGAGTGTGTATTTGTGAGTGTGTGTGTGTGTATGTATGTGTGTGTATGTGTGAGCTTGTGTGTATGTGTATGTATATGTGTGTGCATATGTGTTTGCATGTGTGAGTGTGTCTATATGTGTGTGCGTATGTGTGAGCGTGTGTATATGTGTGTGTATGTATATGTGTGTGTATGTGTGTGCATATGTGTTTGCATGTGTATACGTGTGTGTATGCTTGAGTGTGAGTGTGTGTGTGTGAGTGTCTGTGTATGTGTGAGTGTGTGTATGTGTGTGAGTGTGTGTATGTGTGTGAGTGTGTGTATGTGTGTGAGTGTGTGTATGTGTGTGAGTGTGTGTATATGTGTGAGTGTGTGTATATGTGTGAGTGTGTGTATATGTGTGAATGTGTGTATATGTGTGAATGTGTGTATATGTGTGAATGTGTGTATATGTGTGAATGTGTGTATATGTGTGAATGTGTGTATATGTGTGAGTGTGTGTGTATGTGTGAGTGTGTGTATGTGTATGTGTGAGTGTGTGTATGTGTGAGTGTGTGCATACGTTCATCATGTGGTCTTTCAGAAATGTATGTATGTGCTGGCTCCTAGATTTATTTATTTTTTTAAACACATTTGTCAAGCCCTGACTTAGAAAGCACAGATATGCAAGTCTTTCAGTTTATAAAGTGTTAATGACAATTTAAAGAGTGGGTTCAGAATGAAGTGGGAGGAATTGATTATCAAGTTAAACTAAACCATTTACTAAACATTGAGCGTGATAACACCTCTGATGCTGTCTGTAGGCAGCTTCGAGAACTCCTACATACAGATACATTATACCACGAAAAGATTAACAAAATATGCCAGAAACACTGAATCACCGGCAGCTTTACGCGTTTTGAACCTTACATAAAAAAGTCAGTATGTCATAACAGTCAAGGACAGGTGAACAAATGTTACAATATTATATGAATGGGGATTAAGGGATGCACAGTACCTCCTTAATCCCCATTCATATCATTTTGGATGGATCAAACTATTCATTGAAACATGCACAATTAAAAATGTATTATATTTAAAAGGACAATATACCAATTTTGTTACTTTTAAAATGTGACATTTGAATATGTTTAATAGTCTTTTAAGTGCCAAACAGGTGTTCTTGTGCTGAATAAACCTATTTTTCCTGTCAGTTTGGTAAAGACTTCTCTATTAGGGGTGTCAAAAATAATCGCCACTGCGATGCATCGCGATGCAGCCATTAACGATGCTGCATCGATGCGGTGCAAGGTCAGAATCGATTCAGGGTCAGTGACGTCATCGCACAATGTCACGTGACCCCGCCTCTCCCACTGACTGATGTGAGGGCTAAAGTAATGGCAGACAGAATAAATATTGATTGATTTTATGTTTTTGGAACATCAGCACGATCAGTGCAGTTGTCTGACAAGCGGACAGCAGCCTCCTGTGAATATTTCCTTGTATTATCGCTTCCCTGTTTACTCACTGTTGCGGTCTCTGCTGCATGTTTCCTCTTTGTCAGACCCCTAGCCCAGCACCAAACGAGCATTTGAGTGTTGCTATTAGATATAGAAAAAGTCAAGTTTTACAAAAGTATCTAATAGCAACACTCAAATGCTCGTTTGGTGCTGGGCTAGGGGTCTGACAAAGAGGAAACATGCAGCAGAGACCGCAACAGTGAGTAAACAGGGAAGCGATAATACAAGGAAATAGTCACTGTGTTACACGAGGCTGCTGTCAGTTGGTCAGACTGCTTCTGCCCTGTCAGATCTCTCCTAGTCTTGAAGCAGGCGACACAGCAGGAGGGCTTAATTAATCACATTCACCCGGCCAGCACCTTTACCTCTAGGACAACTTATTGAAGCCGTTCAGTAAGTGGTTGGTGCAGTTGTTAATAAAGGTTCCGGTAAGAGGAAATGACATAGCATTCCTTCCCAGCTGCAGATCATCACAGAGCCGTAATAAACATGTTTAGAGTGCCTACATGAATGATTAGGTGACCCTTTATGTCAGTTTAGAGCCCTAATCATTAACGGTGACACTGCACTGCTCACACATACCATGCATTCCTTTCAAAGCTCTCCAATACCCAGAATACTAGTCTCACTGTCTCATATGAGCTTAGGGAGCAAAATAACAGCCCATCTATGATCTAAGTGTAATATGTGACAGGGTATTGTATTGTATTATAGTTGTGCTTTGTATGTGTATATAAATAAATGTATATGTTACATATAAACCTATAGCCTTTTAAAAGCATATCTATTACCTTAAATCTGAATCCATTATTTTTATTTAAAAAAAAAATCTATATCACACATATCCTATGTTAGTTATGTATTTGGGACCTGCTCTGCTAAAAGTCAATCATTTATACACCTTGGTTCATAAACTGTGCATTATTCCCTGACAAAGAGGCAAGTCCAGAATTATTATTTAACATGCCAGGACCATAATACCTTATATCCTAGAAACATCCCCTTAGCAATCCCCTTTTTTTTAAAGCAGATAAAATAAAAAAGTGAATTCTGACTGCTTGAATTTGTTAATGAAAATCATGGGCAGTAATCGTGATGCATCGCGATGCATCGTAGAATCGAATCGTATCGAATCGTTACGATGATAATCGTAATCGAATCGAATCGTGAGACAGGTGAAGATGCGCAGCTCTATTCTCTATATATCTGCACTGAGAATACTGCACTACAAAACTTGTTTTTTTGTTTCAATTTAAAGGGATATGAACCCCAAAACATTTCTTTTGTGATTCAGACAGAACAAATACATTTTAAAAAAAGTTTCCAATTACTTCTGTTATCACATTTGCGTTTGTGTTGCAGAGATACCTAGGTAGGCATCTGGTGCACTACATAGCAGGAAATAGTGCTGTCCTCTAGTTCTCTTGCAAATGGATAAACGACATTCTTTCAAAAGTGCTCCAGAAATGGGCCGGCTCCTAAACATACGTCCTTGCTTTTCAACAAAAGATACCAAGAGAACAAAAAATGATAATCTGAATCATGAAATTAATATTTTGGGTTATATAACCCGCGTTCCGGCCGCCCACTTCAAAACTCATGGGTTTTTTTTGTGAGCTAACAGTTTGAACTGTTCTCCAATCCAGACTCTAGCCGTACAGAACTTTTTTTGTATCTAGAGCTCAAATTGGAGAACAGCTCAAACCATAAACTCATGAAAACGAAAATAGTTTGATACTAGTAATAGTTTAAGAATAGTGAAGTGGGTGGCCAGAGCACATGGTAAAAAAAAGGGCACAACTAGATTAAAAAGTAAGTTACAGCGCATCTTCATTAGAAGTGATTAATTTAAATCCATCTAAAATATTGCTTAGACATCGGACCTGATTTTAAAACCTGTAACGTTGACCATCACTTTAATTTTTATTTGCGCTGTTGCCTACAAAGGGGTTAAACACAAAGGCCTAATTTCCATTGAGGTGATAAGGTTTGGAAGCTGGTGGTAAAAAGTGTAAATGTGCTGACCCCTCAACATAACTCAACACACAGCCATTAATGTCTAAACCATTGGCAACAAAAGTGAGTACACCCCTAAGTGGAAATGTCCAAACTGGAGCCAAAGTGTCAATATTTTGTGCGGCCACCATTATTTTCCAGCACTGCTGTAACCCTCTTGGGCATGGAGTTCACCAGAGCTTCACAGGTTGCCACTGGAGTCCTCTTCTACTCCTCCATGACGACATCACAGAGCTGGTGGATGTTAGAGACCTTGCGCTTCCCCATCTTCCGTTTGAGGATGCCCCACAGATGCTCAATAGGGTTTAGGTCTGGAGAAATGCTTGGCCAGTCCATCATCTTTACCCTCAGCTTCTTTAGCAAGGCAGTGGTCATCTTGGAGGTGTGTTTGGGGTCGTTATGTTGGAATACTGCCCTCCAGCCCAGTCTCTGAAGGGAGGGGATCATGATCTGCTTCAGTATGTCACAGTACATGTTGGCATTCATGGTTCCTTCAATGAACTGTAGCTTCCCAGTGCTGGCAGCACTCATGTAGGTCCAGACCATAACACTCCCACCACCTTGACTGTAGGCAAGACACACTTGTCTTTGTACTCCTCACCTGGTTGCCGCCACACGCGCTTGACACCATCTGAACCAAATAAGTTTATCTTGGTCTCATCGGACCACAGGACATGGTTCCAGTAATGCATGTCCTTAGCCCGCAGTTTGCGGACGACAAGCAGACTTTCTTGAGCATCATCTTTAGAAGAGGCTTCCTTCTGGGACGACAGCAATTTGATGCAGTGTGCGGCGTATGGTCTGAGCACTGACAGGCTGACCCCCCACCCCTTCAACCTCTGCAGCAATGTTGGCAGCACTCATACGTCTATTTCCCAAAGACAACCTTTGGATATGACGCTGAGCATGTGCACTCAACCTCTTTGGTCAACCATGGCGATGCCTGTTCCGAGTGAAACCTGTCCTGTGAAACCGCTGTGTTGTCTTGCCCATTATGCTGCAGCTCAGTTTCAGGGTCTTGGCAATCTTCTTATAGCCTAGGTCATCTTTATGTAGAGCAACAATTCTTTTTGCTAGATCCTCAGAGAGTTCTTTGCCATGAGGTGCCATGTTGAACTTCCAGTGACCAGTATGAGAGAGTGTGAGAGCGATAACACCAAATTTAACACACTTGCTCCCCATTCACACCTGAGACCTTGTAACACCAACAAGTCACATGACACTGGGGAGGGAAAATGGCTAATTGGGCCCAATTAGCCATTTTCCCATGTACTCACTTTTGTTGCCAACGGTTTAGACATTAATGACCGTATGTTGAGTTATTTTGAGTGGACAGCAAATTTACACTGTTATACAGGCTGTACACTCACTACTTTACATTGTAGCAAAGTGTCATTTCTTCAGTGTTGCCACATGAAAAGATATAATAAAATATTTACAAAAATGTGAGGGGTGTACTCACTTTTGTGAGATACTGTATATGGTCTGTTTTTCCTATAAATACTTCTAAAATCTCTGGTTGATATACATTCCCTTCAGAGAGGCTCCATAATGGTCAAATTTACTTCAGTGTGCAACATTCTACACAGTGATTAGTTAGCTCAGAGCACAAGTTTGTTAACATCTGTCCTTAACTGGTCACATCAAAGGCAAAAAGGAACATGAATCCCAAAAATAAATGGATAGAGCTCAAAACTGTTTTATGAAATCAACATTTAAACGTGTTGACATTTTTATTGCCATAAAAAATATGAACTAGATAGTGTTTAAAGGGACAGTACATCACATGGAAATATTACTGAATTAGCTAAATGTATAGCTGTCCCTAACTTGCCTCAGCAACGCAAGTAAGATAAGGAGTATGGGCTTTTAAAACTAGGAAAATGTTAGAACATAGCGGCATCCGTTACGTTATAGAAACTTGTAACCCGATTATTTAAAATTTTCTAACAAGGAGTGAAATATCACGTCAACCCTAGCATGGGCAGACCTTAAAGGGACACTAAACCCCAAATTTTTCTTTCATAATTCAGAAAGAGCATGCAATTTTAAGCAACTTTCTAATTTATCACATTTTCTTCATTCTCTTGGTATGTTTATTTGAAAAGCAAAAACAGAATTTATGTTTACCTGATAAATTACTTTCTCCAACGGTGTGTCCGGTCCACGGCGTCATCCTTACTTGTGGGATATTCTCTTCCCCAACAGGAAATGGCAAAGAGCCCAGCAAAGCTGGTCACATGATCCCTCCTAGGCTCCGCCTACCCCAGTCATTCGACCGACGTTAAGGAGGAATATTTGCATAGGAGAAACCATATGATACCGTGGTGACTGTAGTTAAAGAAAATAAATTATCAGACCTGATTAAAAAACCAGGGCGGGCCGTGGACCGGACACACCGTTGGAGAAAGTAATTTATCAGGTAAACATAAATTCTGTTTTCTCCAACATAGGTGTGTCCGGTCCACGGCGTCATCCTTACTTGTGGGAACCAATACCAAAGCTTTAGGACACGGATGAAGGGAGGGAGCAAATCAGGTCACCTAAATGGAAGGCACCACGGCTTGCAAAACCTTTCTCCCAAAAAATAGCCTCAGAAGAAGCAAAAGTATCAAACTTGTAAAATTAGGTAAAAGAGTGCAGTGAAGACCAAGTCGCTGCCCTACATATCTGATCAACAGAAGCCTCGTTCTTGAAGGCCCATGTGGAAGCCACAGCCCTAGTGGAATGAGCTGTGATTCTTTCAGGAGGCTGCCGTCCGGCAGTCTCGTAAGCCAATCTGATGATGCTTTTAATCCAAAAAGAGAGAGAGGTAGAAGTTGCTTTTTGACCTCTCCTGTTACCAGAATAAACAACAAACAAGGAAGATGTTTGTCTAAAATCCTTTGTAGCATCTAAATAGAATTTTAGAGCGCGAACAACATCCAAATTGTGCAACAAACGTTCCTTCTTCGAAACTGGTTTCGGACACAAGAAGGCACGACTATCTCCTGGTTAATGTTTTTGTTAGAAACAACTTTTGGAAGAAAACCAGGTTTAGTACGTAAAACCACCTTATCTGCATGGAACACCAGATAAGGAGGAGAACACTGCAGAGCAGATAATTCTGAAACTCTTCTAGCGGAAGAAATTGCAGCCAAAAACAAAACTTTCCAAGATAATAACTTAATATCAACGGAATGTAAGGGTTCAAACGGAACCCCCTGAAGAACTGAAAGAACTAAGTTGAGACTCCAAGGAGGAGTCAAAGGTTTGTAAACAGGCTTGATTCTAACCAGAGCCTGAACAAAGGCTTGAACATCTGGCACAGCTGCCAGCTCTTTGTGAAGTAACACAGACAAGGCAGAAATCTGTCCCTTCAAGGAACTTGCAGATAATCCTTTCTCCAATCCTTCTTGAAGAAAGGATAGAATCCTAGGAATCTTTACCTTGTCCCAAGGGAATCCTTTAGATTCACACCAACAGATATATTTTTTCCATATTTTGTGGTAAATTTTTCTAGTTACAGGCTTTCTGGCCTGAACAAGAGTATCAATCTGAGAACCCTCGCTTTGATAAGATCAAGCGTTCAATCTCCAAGCAGTCAGCTGGAGTAGGACCAGATTCGGATGTTCGAACGGACCTTGAACAAGAAGGTCTCGTCTCAAAGGTAGCTTCCATGGTGGAGCCGATGACATATTCACCAGATCTGCATACCAAGTCCTGCGTGGCCACGCAGGAGCTATCAAGATCACCGACGCCCTCTCCTGATTGATCCTGGCTACCAGCCTGGGGATGAGAGGAAACGGCGGGAATACATAAGCTAGTTTGAAGGTCCAAGGTGCTACTAGTGCATCTACTAGAGTCGCCTTGGGATCCCTGGATCTGGACCCGTAGCAAGGAACCTTGAAGTTCTGACGAGAGGCCATCAGATCCATGTCTGGAATGCCCCACAGTTGAGTGATTTGGGCAAAGATTTCCGGATGGAGTTCCCACTCCCCCGGATGCAATGTCTGACGACTCAGAAAATCCGCTTCCCAATTTTCCACTCCTGGGATGAGGATTGCAGACAGGTGGCAGGAGCGAGTCTCCGCCCATTGAATGATTTTGGTCACTTCTTCCATCGCCAGGGAACTCCTTGTTCCCCCCTGATGGTTGATGTACGCAACAGTCGTCATGTTGTCTGATTGAAAACGTATGAACTTGGCCCTCACTAGCTGAGGCCAAGCCTTGAGAGCATTGAATATCGCTCTCAGTTCCAGAATATTTATCGGTAGAAGAGATTCTTCCCGAGACCAAAGACCCTGAGCTTTCAGGGATCCCCAGACCGCGCCCCAGCCCATCAGACTGGCGTCGGTCGTGACAATGACCCACTCTGGTCTGCGGGAGGACACCCCTTGTGACAGGTTGTCCAGGGACAGCCACCAACGGAGTGAGTCTCTGGTCCTCTGATTTACTTGTATCTTCGGAGAAAAGTCTGTATAGTCCCCATTCCACTGACTGAGCATACACAGTTGTAATGGTCTTAGATGAATGCGCGCAAAAGGAACTATGTCCATTGCCGCTACCATCAAACCTATCACTTCCATGCACTGCGCTATGGAAGGAAGAGGAACGGAATGAAGTATCCGACAAGAGTTTAGAAGTTTTGTTTTTCTGGTCTCTGTCAGAAAAATCCTCATTTCTAAGGAGTCTATTATTGTTCCCAAGAAGGGAACTCTTGTCGACGGAGATAGAGAACTCTTTTCCACGTTCACTTTCCATCCGTGAGATCTGAGAAAGGCCAGGACTATGTCCGTGTGAGCCTTTGCTTGAGGAAGGGACGACGCTTGAATCAGAATGTCGTCCAAGTAAGGTACTACAGCAATGCCCCTTGGTCTTAGCACCGCCAGAAGGGACCCTAGTACCTTTGTGAAAATCCTTGGAGCAGTGGCTAATCCGAAAGGAAGCGCCACGAACTGGTAATGCTTGTCCAGGAATGCGAACCTTAGGAACCGATGATGTTCCTTGTGGACAGGAATATGTAGATACGCATCCTTTAAATCCACCGTGGTCAAGAATTGACCTTCCTGGATGGAAGGATAGTTCGAATGGTTTCCATTTTGGACGATGGAACCTTGAGAAACTTGTTTAGGATCTTGAGATCTAAGATTGGTCTGAACGTTCCCTCTTTTTTGGGAACTACGAACAGATTGGAGTAGAACCCCATCCCTCGTTCTTTTAATGGAACAGGATGAATCACTTCCAGAAGATAACCTTGGGAGACTATTTCTAGCGCCCAAGGATCCAGAACATCTCTTGCCCAAGCCTGAGTGAAGAGAGAGAGTCTGCCCCCCACCAAATCCGGTCCCGGATCGGGGGCCCGCATCTCATGCTGTCTTGGGAGCAGTGGCAGGTTTCTTGGCCTGCTTTCCTTTGTTCCAGCCTTGCATTGGTCTCCAGGCTGGATTGGCTTGAGAAGTATTACCCTCCTGCTTAGAGGACGTAGCACTTGGGGCTGGTCCGTTTCTGCGAAAGGGACGAAAATTAGGTTTATTTTTGGCCTTGAAAGACCTATTCTGAGGAAGGGCGTGGCCCTTGCCCCCAGTGATATCAGAGATAATCTCTTTCAAGTCAGGGCCAAACAGTGTTTTCCCCTTGAAAGGAATGTCAAACAATTTGTTCTTGGAAGACGCATCCGCTGACCAAGATTTTAACCAAAGCGCTCTGCGCGCCACAATAGCAAACCCAGAATTTTTCGCCGCTAACCTAGCCAATTGCAAGGTGGCGTCTAGGGTGAAAGAATTAGCCAATTTAAGAGCACGAATTCTGTCCATAATCTCCTCATAAGAAGAAGAATTACTAATAATCGCCTTTTCTAGCTCATCGAACCAGAAACACGCGGCTGTAGTGACAGGGACAATGCATGCAATTGGTTGTAGAAGGTAACCTTGCTGAACAAACATCTTTTTTAGCAAACCTTCTAATTTTTTATCCATAGGATCTTGGAAAGCACAACTATCTTCTATGGGTATAGTGGAGCGCTTGTTTAGAGTAGAAACCGCCCCCTCGACCTTGGGGACTGTCTGCCATAAGTCCTTTCTAGGGTCGACTATAGGAAAACATAATTTATGTAAGAACTTACCTGATAAATTCATTTCTTTCATATTAGCAAGAGTCCATGAGCTAGTGACGTATGGGATATACATTCCTACCAGGAGGGGCAAAGTTTCCCAAACCTCAAAATGCCTATAAATACACCCCTCACCACACCCACAATTCAGTTTAACGAATAGCCAAGAAGTGGGGTGATAAAAAAAAGTGCGAAAGCATATAAAATAAGGAATTGGAATAATTGTGCTTTATACAAAATCATAACCACCACAAAAAAAGGGCGGGCCTCATGGACTCTTGCTAATATGAAAGAAATGAATTTATCAGGTAAGTTCTTACATAAATTATGTTTTCTTTCATGTAATTAGCAAGAGTCCATGAGCTAGTGACGTATGGGATAATGACTACCCAAGAAGTGGATCTTTCCACACAAGAGTCACTAGAGAGGGAGGGATAAAATAAAGACAGCCAATTCCTGCTGAATAATCCACACCCAAAATAAAGTTTAACGAAAAACATAAGCAGAAGATTCAAACTGAAACCGCTGCCTGAAGTACTTTTCTACCAAAAACTGCTTCAGAAGAAGAAAATACATCAAAATGGTAGAATTTAGTAAAAGTATGCAAAGAGGACCAAGTCGCTGCTTTGCATATCTGGTCAACCGAAGCTTCATTCCTAAACGCCCAGGAAGTAGAAACTGACCTAGTAGAATGAGCTGTAATCCTCTGAGGCGGAATTTTACCCGACTCAACATAGGCAAGATGAATTAAAGATTTCAACCAAGATGCCAAAGAAATGGCAGAAGCTTTCTGGCCTTTTCTAGAACCAGAAAAGATAACAAATAGACTAGAAGTCTTACGAAAAGATTTCGTAGCTTCAACATAATATTTCAAAGCTCTAACAACATCCAAAGAATGCAACGATTTCTCCTTAGAATTCTTAGGATTAGGACATAATGAAGGAACCACAATTTCTCTACTAATGTTGTTGGAATTCACAACTTTAGGTAAAAATTCAAAAGAAGTTCGCAACAACGCCTTATCCTGATGAAAAATCAGAAAAGGAGACTCACAAGAAAGAGCAGATAATTCAGAAACTCTTCTGGCAGAAGAGATGGCCAAAAGGAACAAAACTTTCCAAGAAAGTAATTTAATGTCCAATGAATGCATAGGTTCAAACGGAGGAGCTTGAAGAGCTCCCAGAACCAAATTCAAACTCCAAGGAGGAGAAATTGACTTAATGACAGGTTTTATACGAACCAAAGCTTGTACAAAACAATGAATATCAGGAAGAATAGCAATCTTTCTGTGAAAAAGAACAGAAAGAGCAGAGATTTGTCCTTTCAAAGAACTTGCGGACAAACCCTTATCTAAACCATCCTGAAGGAACTGTAAAATTCTCGGTATTCTAAAAGAATGCCAGGAAAAATGATGAGAAAGACACCAAGAAATATAAGTCTTCCAGACTCTATAATATATCTCTCGAGATACAGATTTACGAGCCTGTAACATAGTATTAATCACAGAGTCAGAGAAACCTCTTTGACCAAGAATCAAGCGTTCAATCTCCATACCTTTAAATTTAAGGATTTCAGCTCCTGATGGAAAAAAGGACCTTGTGACAGAAGGTCTGGTCTTAACGGAAGAGTCCACGGTTGGCAAGAGGCCATCCGGACAAGATCCGCATACCAAAACCTGTGAGGCCATGCCGGAGCTACCAGCAGAACAAACGAGCATTCCTTCAGAATCTTGGAGATTACTCTTGGAAGAAGAACTAGAGGCGGAAAGATATAGGCAGGATGATACTTCCAAGGAAGTGATAATGCATCCACTGCCTCCGCCTGAGGATCCCGGGATCTGGACAGATACCTGGGAAGTTTCTTGTTTAGATGGGACGCCATCAGATCTATTTCTGGAAGTTCCCACATTTGAACAATCTGAAGAAATACCTCTGGGTGAAGAGACCATTCGCCCGGATGCAACGTTTGGCGACTGAGATAATCCGCTTCCCAATTGTCTACACCTGGGATATGAACCGCAGAGATTAGACAGGAGCTGGATTCCGCCCAAACCAAAATTCGAGATACTTCTTTCATAGCCAGAGGACTGTGAGTCCCTCCTTGATGATTGATGTATGCCACAGTTGTGACATTGTCTGTCTGAAAACAAATGAACGATTCTCTCTTCAGCAGAGGCCAAAACTGAAGAGCTCTGAAAATTGCACGGAGTTCCAAAATATTGATCGGTAATCTCACCTCCTGAGATTCCCAAACTCCTTGTGCCGTCAGAGATCCCCACACAGCTCCCCAACCTGTGAGACTTGCATCTGTTGAAATTACAGTCCAGGTCGGAAGCACAAAAGAAGCCCCCTGAATTAAACGATGGTGATCTGTCCACCATGTTAGAGAGTGTCGAACAATCGGTTTTAAAGATATTAATTGAGATATCTTCGTGTAATCCTTGCACCATTGCTTCAGCATACAGAGCTGAAGAGGTCGCATGTGAAAACGAGCAAAGGGGATCGCGTCCGATGCAGCAGTCATAAGACCTAGAATTTCCATGCATAAGGCTACCGAAGGGAATGATTGTGACTGAAGGTTTCGACAAGCTGAAATCAACTTTAGACGTCTCTTGTCTGTTAAAGACAGAGTCATGGACACTGAATCCATCTGGAAACCCAGAAAGGTTACCCTTGTCTGAGGAATCAAAGAACTTTTTGGTAAATTGATCCTCCAACCATGATCTTGAAGAAACAACACAAGTCGATTCGTATGAGATTCTGCTAAATGTAAAGACTGAGCAAGTACCAAGATATCGTCCAAATAAGGAAATACCACAATACCCTGTTCTCTGATTACAGACAGCAGGGCACCGAGAACCTTTGTAAAAATTATTGGAGCTGTAGCTAGGCCAAACGGCAGAGCCACAAACTGGTAATGCTTGTCCAGAAACGAGAATCTCAGGAACTGATAATGATCTGGATGAATCGGAATATGCAGATATGCATCCTGTAAATCTATTGTGGACATATAATTCCCTTGCTGAACAAAAGGTAAGATAGTCCTTACAGTTACCATCTTGAATGTTGGTATCCTTACATAACGATTCAAAATTTTTAGATCCAGAACTGGTCTGAAAGAATTCTCCTTCTTTGGTACAATGAAGAGATTTGAATAAAACCCCACCCCCTGTTCCGGAACTGGAACTGGCATAATTACTCCAGTCAACTCTAGATCTGAAACACATTTCAGAAATGCTTGAGCTTTTACTGGATTTACTGGGACACGGGAAAGAAAAAATCTCTTTGCAGGAGGTCTCAACTTGAAACCAATTCTGTACCCTTCTGAAACAATACTCTGAATCCAAAGATTGTGAACAGAATTGATCCAAATTTCCTTGAAAAAACGTAACCTGCCCCCTACCAGCTGAGCTGGAATGAGGGCCGCACCTTCATGTGGACTTAGAAGCAGGCTTTGCCTTTCTAGCTGGCTTGGATTTATTCCAAACTGGAGATGGTCTCCAAACTGAAACTGCTCCTGAGGATGAAGGATCAGGCTTTTGTTCTTTGTTGAAACGAAAGGAACGAAAACTATTATTAGCCCTGTTTTTACCTTTAGATTTTTTATCCTGTGGTAAAAAAGTTCCTTTCCCACCAGTAACAGTTGAAATAATGGAATCCAACTGAGAACCAAATAATTTGTTACCCTGGAAAGAAATGGAAAGTAAAGTTGATTTAGAAGCCATATCAGCATTCCAAGTTTTAAGCCATAAAGCTCTTCTAGCTAAAATAGCTAGAGACATAAACCTGACATCAACTCTGATAATATCAAAAATGGCATCACAGATAAAATTATTAGCATGTTGAAGAAGAATAATAATATCATGAGAATCACGATGTGTTACTTGTTGCGCTAAAGTTTCCAACCAAAAAGTTGAAGCCGCAGCAACATCAGCCAAAGATATAGCAGGTCTAAGAAGATTACCTGAACACAGATAAGCTTTTCTTAGAAAGGACTCAATTTTCCTATCTAGAGGATCCTTAAACGAAGTACCATCTGACGTAGGAATAGTAGTACGTTTAGCAAGGGTAGAAATAGCCCCATCAACTTTAGGGTTCTTGTCCCAAAATTCTAATCTGTCAGACGGCACAGGATATAATTGCTTAAAACGTTTAGAAGGAGTAAATGAATTACCCAAATTATCCCATTCTTTGGAAATTACTGCAGAAATAGCATCAGGAACAGGAAAAACTTCTGGAATAACTACAGGAGATTTAAAAACCTTATTTAAACGTTTAGATTTAGTATCAAGAGGACCAGAATCCTCTATTTCTAAAGCAATTAGGAATTCTTTAAGTAAAGAACGAATAAATTCCATTTTAAATAAATATGAAGATTTATCAGCATCAACCTCTGAGACAGAATCCTCTGAACCAGAGGAATCATCAGAATCAGAATGATGATGTTCAGTTAAAAATTCATCTGTAGGGAGAGAAGTTTTAAAAGATTTTTTACGTTTACTAGAAGGAGAAATAACAGACATAGCCTTCTTTATGGATTCAGAAACAAAATCTCATATTATCAGGAACATTCTGCACCTTAGATGTTGAAGGAACTGCAACAGGCAATGGTACTTTACTAAAGGAAATATTATCTGCTTTAACAAGTTTGTCATGACAATCAATACAAACAACAGCTGGAGGAATAGCTACCAAAAGTTTACAGCAGATACACTTAGCTTTGGTAGATTCAGCACTTGACAGCGATTTTCCTGTAGTATCTTCTGACTCAGATGCAACGTGAGACATCTTGCAATATGTAAGAGAAAAAACAACATATATATAAAGCAAAATTGATCAAATTCCTTAAATGACAGTTTCAGGAATGGGAAAAAATGCCACAGAACAAGCTTCTAGCAACCAGAAGCAATAAAAAATGAGACTTAAATAATGTGGAGACAAAAGTGACGCCCATATTTTTTCGCGCCAAATAAGACGCCCACATTATTTGGAGCCTAAATGCTTTTTGGCGCCAAAAATGACGCCACATCCGGAACGCAGACATTTTTGGCGCAAAATAACGTCAAAAAATGACGCAACTTCCGGCGACACGTATGACGCCGGAAACGGAAATAGAATTTTTGCGCCAAAAAAGTCCGCGCCAAGAATGACGCAATAAAATGAAGCATTTTCAGCCCCCGCGAGCCTAACAGCCCACAGGGAAAAAGTCAAATTTTAAGGTAAGAAAAATGTTAAAATGCATTATCCCAAATATGAAACTGACTGTCTGAAAATAAGGAAAGTTGAACATTCTGAGTCAAGGCAAATAAATGTTTGAATACATATATTTAGAACTTTATAAACAAAGTGCCCAACCATAGCTAGGAGTGTCACAGAAAATAAGACTTACTTACCCCAGGACACTCATCTACATATAGTAGATAGCCAAACCAGTACTGAAACGAGAATCAGCAGAGGTAATGGTATATATAAGAGTATATCGTCGATCTGAAAAGGGAGGTAAGAGATGAATCTCTACGACCGATAACAGAGAACCTATGAAATAGACCCCTTAGAAGGAGATCACTGCATTCAAATAGGCAATACTCTCCTCACATCCCTCTGACATTCACTGCACGCTGAGAGGAAAACCGGGCTCCAACTTGCTGCGGAGCGCATATCAACGTAGAATCTAGCACAAACTTACTTCACCACCTCCATAGGAGGCAAAGTTTGTAAAACTGAATTGTGGGTGTGGTGAGGGGTGTATTTATAGGCATTTTGAGGTTTGGGAAACTTTGCCCCTCCTGGTAGGAATGTATATCCCATACGTCACTAGCTCATGGACTCTTGCTAATTACATGAAAGAAACAATTTTTTAAATATGGGGGGAGGTACGAAAGGTACACCGGGCCTGTCCCATTCTTTATTAACAATGTACGCCACCCGCTTGAGTATAGGAAAAGCTTCGGGGGGCCCCGGGGCCTCTAGGAACTTGTCCATTTTACATAGTGTTTCTGGAATGACCAGATAATCACAATCATCCAAATTGGATAACACCTCCTTAAGCAGAGCGCGGAGATGTTCCAACTTAAATTTAAAAGTAATCACATCAGGTTCAGCTTGTTGAGAAATTTTTCCTGAATCTGAAATTTCTCCCTCAGACAAAACCTCCCTGGCCCCCTCAGACTGGTGTAGGGGCCCTTCAGAAACAATATCATCAGCGGCCTCATGCTCTTCAGTAGAGCTGCGCATCTTCACCTGTCTCACGATTCGATTCGATTACGATTATCATCGTAACGATTCGATACGATTCGATTCTACGATGCATCGCGATGCATCACGATTACTGCCCATGATTTTCATTAACAAATTCAAGCAGTCAGAATTCACTTTTTTATTTTATCTGCTTTAAAAAAAAGGGGATTGCTAAGGGGATGTTTCTAGGATATAAGGTATTATGGTCCTGGCATGTTAAATAATAATTCTGGACTTGCCTCTTTGTCAGGGAATAATGCACAGTTTATGAACCAAGGTGTATAAATGATTGACTTTTAGCAGAGCAGGTCCCAAATACATAACTAACATAGGATATGTGTGATATAGATTTTTTTTTTAAATAAAAATAATGGATTCAGATTTAAGGTAATAGATATGCTTTTAAAAGGCTATAGGTTTATATGTAACATATACATTTATTTATATACACATACAAAGCACAACTATAATACAATACAATACCCTGTCACATATTACACTTAGATCATAGATGGGCTGTTATTTTGCTCCCTAAGCTCATATGAGACAGTGAGACTAGTATTCTGGGTATTGGAGAGCTTTGAAAGGAATGCATGGTATGTGTGAGCAGTGCAGTGTCACCGTTAATGATTAGGGCTCTAAACTGACATAAAGGGTCACCTAATCATTCATGTAGGCACTCTAAACATGTTTATTACGGCTCTGTGATGATCTGCAGCTGGGAAGGAATGCTATGTCATTTCCTCTTACCGGAACCTTTATTAACAACTGCACCAACCACTTACTGAACGGCTTCAATAAGTTGTCCTAGAGGTAAAGGTGCTGGCCGGGTGAATGTGATTAATTAAGCCCTCCTGCTGTGTCGCCTGCTTCAAGACTAGGAGAGATCTGACAGGGCAGAAGCAGTCTGACCAACTGACAGCAGCCTCGTGTAACACAGTGACTATTTCCTTGTATTATCGCTTCCCTGTTTACTCACTGTTGCGGTCTCTGCTGCATGTTTCCTCTTTGTCAGACCCCTAGCCCAGCACCAAACGAGCATTTGAGTGTTGCTATTAGATACTTTTGTAAAACTTGACTTTTTCTATATCTAATAGCAACACTCAAATGCTCGTTTGGTGCTGGGCTAGGGGTCTGACAAAGAGGAAACATGCAGCAGAGACCGCAACAGTGAGTAAACAGGGAAGCGATAATACAAGGAAATATTCACAGGAGGCTGCTGTCCGCTTGTCAGACAACTGCACTGATCGTGCTGATGTTCCAAAAACATAAAATCAATCAATATTTATTCTGTCTGCCATTACTTTAGCCCTCACATCAGTCAGTGGGAGAGGCGGGGTCACGTGACATTGTGCGATGACGTCACTGACCCTGAATCGATTCTGACCTTGCACCGCATCGATGCAGCATCGTTAATGGCTGCATCGCGATGCATCGCAGTGGCGATTATTTTTGACACCCCTACTCTTCAGTATTTTCTAAAACAGAGCAGTCGCGCTTTCGCTGATAAGTGGGCATATTGGCTAAAATGTTCTTGATAGAATTATCCATTACAGCCGTTAATTGTTGCATAGTAAGGAGTATTGGCGCGCTAGATGTACTAGGGGCCTCCTGTATGGGCAAAACTGGTGTAGACGAAGGAGGGGATGATGCAGTACCATGCTTACTCCCCTCACTTGAGGAATCATCTTGGGCATCATTTTTACTAAATTTATTATGACATAAATCACATCTATTTAAATGAAAAGGAACCTTGGCTTCCCCACAGTCAGAACACAATCTATCTGGTAGTTCAGACATGTTAAACAGGCATAAACTTGAGAACAAAGCACAAAAAACGTTTTAAAATAAAACCGTTACTGTCACTTTAAAATTTTAAACTGAACACACTTTATTACTGCAATTGCGAAAAAGTATGAAAGAATTGTTCAAAATTCACCAAAATTCCACCACAGTGTCTTAAAGCCTTAAAAGTATTGCACACCAAATTTGGAAGCTTTAACCCTTAAAATAACGGAACCGGAACCGTTTTTATATTTAACCCCTTTACAGTCCCTGGAATCTGCTTTGCTGAGACCCAACCAAGCCCAAAGGGGAATACGATACCAAATAATGCCTTCAAAAAGACTTTTCTATGTATCAGAGCTCCACACACATGCAGCTGCATGTCATGCTGTTCTCAAAAACAAGTGCGCCATACCGGCGCGAAAATGAGGCTCTGACTATGATTAGGGAAAGCCCCAATAGAATAAAAGTGTCTAAAACAGTGCCTGCCGATATTATTTTACAAAAAATACCCAGATTAAATGATTCCTCAAGGCTAAATATGTGTAAATATGATCGATTTAGCCCAGAAAATGTCTACAGTCTTAATAAGCCCTTGTGAAGCCCTTATTTACTGTGTGAATAAAAATGGCTTACCGGATCCCATAGGGAAAATGACAGCTTCCAGCATTACATCGTCTTGTTAGAATGTGTCATACCTCAAGCAGCAAAAGACTGCTCACTGTTCCCCCAACTGAAGTTAATTCCTCTCAACAGTCCTGTGTGGAACAGCCATGGATTTTAGTAACGGTTGCTAAAATCATTTTCCTCATACAAACAGAAATCTTCATCTCTTTTCTGTTTCAGAGTAAATAGTACATACCAGCACTATTTTAAAATAACAAACTCTTGATTGAATAATAAAAACTACAGTTAAACACTAAAAAACTCTAAGCCATCTCCGTGGAGATGTTGCCTGTACAACGGCAAAGAGAATGACTGGGGTAGGCGGAGCCTAGGAGGGATCATGTGACCAGCTTTGCTGGGCTCTTTGCCATTTCCTGTTGGGGAAGAGAATATCCCACAAGTAAGGATGACGCCGTGGACCGGACACACCTATGTTGGAGAAAATGTAAGTTTAGATGCCGGCCCATTTTTGGTAAACAACCTAGGTTGTCCTTGCTGATTGGACAGCACCAATAAACAAGTGCTGTCTATGGTCTGAACCAAAAATTTGCTGGCTCAGCTTATATGCCTTCTTTTTCAAATAAAGATAGCAAGAGAATGAAGAAAAAATTGATAATAGGAGTAAAATTAGAAAGTTGCTTGAAATTGCATGCTCTATCTGAATCATGAAAGAAAACAATTTGGGTTCAGTGTCCCTTTAAGCAAACTTCTCAGAGACTGAACCTGAAAGTTCCAGCAAATGGCGAGCTGCCTCTCTTACAAAGTAATGAATCTCTGCAGTGGAGAACCTTGAACATTTGCTTGGGGAGCACATACAAATCAAATTATGCTGTTTTCAGCACACGTTACCTAAAGGAACACTAAAGACAAAATTACATTTTCATGATTCAAATAGAGCTTTCCATTTTACTTCTATTATCTAAAGATGCCCAGTATTGTTACATGCATGCTTCTACCGAGCATGTGCAAAACTAACAGAATATATTTACATACTATTTGTGATTGGCTGATGGCTGTCACATGATGCAAGGGGAAGGAAAACTTGTCTTAATTTGGAAATAGTTTCAATCAATCAGAAATGTATATAGCCTATCATGGAGTATTTTTGTGATAATATATAGTTTTGCTTATTTTTAAATAACATTATGCTGATTTTCAGACTCCCAAAGTTTTAGATGTATACTGATGTCTACAGATTCAAGCTTGCTCCTGTTTGTGTAATGGGTCTTTTCATATGCAGTGAAGGGGGAGGGTGTCTGCTCATCCAGATTGATACGCCCCTTTCACTGGGTGTCCCAGCCTAACCTCATCACCAGTGCTAAACTGGGAGCTTCTAAGTAAGTTTTTAAAATGTTTTATTCTGGATTTTAAGATCAGTATCTGTGTATATTATTCTTTATAGTAGTGTCTATTACATGCAGTTATATGAAAAGTGGTGTATACTGTCCCTTTAATGATTGAGATAATTATAGAATTTTAAACAAATTTCTAATTTACTTCCGTTTTCTAATTTGCTTTATTCTCTTGGTAAAATTTGTTAAAGAGCATATCTAGGTGGGCTCAGGTGCAGCAATGCGCTACTGGGAGCTAACTGCTGAATGGGGGCTGCACATATATGCCTCTTATCATTGGCTCACTCAATGCGTTCAGCTAGCTCCCAGTAGTGTATTGCTGTTCCTTCAGCAAAAGATAAGAGGATGAAGCAAATTTGATAATCAAATTCAATTGTAAATTTGTTTACAATTGTATGCTCTAGTCTAGGTGAATCATGAAAAAAAAATGGGTTTCATGTCCCTTTTAAATTTGTATCTAGTTTTCCATACACATATTTTAAATAACTGCATTAAATATTTTAAAACAAAACCAGTTTTATTTTCAGAAAAGAAAAAAAAAAAAAGATACCTGCAGGTTTATCATATTTAGAGTATTCAAGGAGACGTGACACACCCAAGGAAAGTCCCTGTTCAGCCCGTTTTTAACTTTTTAGTACAATTTTTAAATTCTTGTTGAAACTATATTGTACATTAAACACTATTTTTACTGTGCACATTAAATACAATGTTCCCTGAGTACTTTAAATACAAATTTACACTACAGCATAATGTAAATTTAGACTTTAAAGTGCATTTTAATATCAATTTATTTAAAGGGACACTAAACACACATTTTTTTCTTTCATGATTCAGATAGAGCATGCAATTTTAAGCAACTTTCTGATTTACTCCTATTATCAATTTTTCTTCATTCTCCTGCTATCTGTATTTGAAAAAGCAGAAATGTAAGCTTAAGAGCCGGCCCATTTTTGGTTCAGAACCTGGGTAGCACTTGATGATTAATGGCTAAATGTAGCAAATCAATTAGAAAGCTCTACCCAGGTGCTGAACTAAAAATGGGATGGCTCCTAATCTTAGTTTCCTGCATTTTCAAATAAAGATTGCAAGTGAACGAATAAAAATTGATAGGAGTAAATTAGAAAGTTGCTTAAATGTGCATGCTGTATCTGAATCATGAAAGAAAAAAATGTGGGTTTACTATCCCTGTGAACTATTATGATTTTTACACTGTACTTTCCATACATTAAATAGTATAGCACACAATTAAAAAAAGGAAATGTATGCTTACCTGATAAATTTATTTCTTTTACGATATGACGAGTCCACAGATTTCATCCTTACTTATGGGATATCGCCTCCTGGTCAGCAGGAGGAGGCAAAGAGCACCACAGCAGAGTTGTATATATAGCTCCTCCCTTCCCTCCCCCTCCAGTCATTCGACCGAAGTTAGGAAGAGAAAGGAAAAGCCAAGGTGCAGAGGTGACTGAAGTTTAACAAAAATAAAGACCTGTCTTAGAAAATCACAGTGTGGGCCGTGGACTCGTCATATCGTAAAATAAATAAATTTATCAGGTAAGCATAAATTTCCTTTTCTTTTACAAGATATGACAAGTCCACGGATTTCATCCTTACTTATGGGATACAATACCAAAGCTATAGGACACGGATGAAAGGGAGGGACAAGACAGGAACCTTAACGGAAGGCACCACTGCTTGAAGACCCTTTCTCCCAAAAACAGCCTCGGATGAGGCAAAAGTATCAAATTTGTAAAATTTGGAAAAAGTGTGAAGAGACAACCAAGTTGCAGCCTTGCAAATCTGTTCAACAGAAGCATCATTTTTGAATGCCCATGAGGAAGCCACAGCCCTAGTAGAATGAGCCGTAATTCTTTCAGGAGGCTGCTGTCTAGCAGTCTCATATGCAAAACGGATGATACTCTTCAACCAAAAAGAAAGTGAGGTAGCCGTAGCTTTCTGACCCCTACGTTTTCCAGAGAAAACAACAAATAAAGAAGATGATTGACAGAATTCTTTAGTCGCCTGCAAGTAAAACTTCAGGGCACGGACCAAATCCAAGTTATGTAACATACGCTCCTTCTTAGAAGGAGGATTAGGACATAATGAAGGAACAATAATTTCCTGATTAATATTTTTGTTGGAAACAACCTTAGGAAGAAAACAAAGTTTGGTACGTAACACTACCTTATCAGAATGAAAAATAATGTAAGGAGAATCACATTGTAATGCTGAAAGCTCAGAAACTCTGTGAGCAGAAGAAATAGCAACCAAAAATAAAACTTTCCAAGATAACAACTTAATATCTATGGAATGCATAGGTTCTAACGGAACCCCATGACGAACTTTAAGAACTAAATTCAAACTCCAAGGAGGAGCAATTGGTCTAAACACAGGCCTGATTCTAGTCAGAGCCTGACAAAAAGATTGAACATCCGGAATATCTGCCAGACGTTTGTTTAGCAAAATAGATAAAGCAGAAATCTGTCCCTTTAAGGAACTTGCTGATAACCCTTTCTCCAATCCTTCTTGGAGAAAAGATAAAATCCTAGGAACCCTAATCTTACTGCATGAGTAGCCCTTGGATTTGCACCAATAAAAATATTTACACCATATCTTATGGTAAATCTTTCTAGAAAACAGGCTTACGTGCCTGGATCAAGGTATCAATGACCGAATCAGAAAAACCTCGCTTAGATAAAATCAAGCGTTCAATCTCCAAGCAGTCAGCTGCAGAGAAACTAGATTTGGATGATGGAAGGGTCCCTGAATGAGAAGGTCCTGCCTCAATGGAAGCTTCCACGGTAGCAGAGAGGACATGTCCACCAGATCGGCATACCAAGTCCTGCGAGGCCAAAAAGGAGCGATGAGAATCACAGAAGCCCTCTCCTGCTTGATCTGAGCAATCACCCTGGGAAGGAGAGCAAACGGTGGAAACACACAAGCTAGGTTGAACGACCAAGGTACTGCCAAGGCATCTATCAGTTCGGCCTGAGGATCCCTGGACCTGGATCCGTATCTCGGGAGCTTGGCAATCTGACGAGACGTCATAAGATCCAACTCTGGTCTGCCCCATCTGAGAGTCAGGGTGGCAAAGACCTCCGGATGGAGTTCCCATTCCCCCAGATGAAAAGTCTGTCTGCTCAAAAAATCCGCTTCCCAGTTGTCCACTCCTGGGATGTAGATTGCTGACAGATAACAAGAGTGAGCCTCCGCCCACCGAATTATCTTGGATACTTCTGTCATCGCTAAGGAACTCCTTGTTCCTCCCTGATGATTGATGTAAGCGACAGTCGTGATGTTGTCCGACTGAAAACGGATGAATTTGGCCAAAGCCAACTGAGGCCAAGTCTGAAGCGCATTGAATATTGCTCTCAACTCCAGAATATTGATTGGAAGTAGAGACTCTGATCGAGTCCACACACCCTGAGCCTTCAGGGAATTCCAGACTGCTCCCCATCCTAGTAGACTGGCGTCCGTTGTCACTATCACTCATGTGGGTCTGCGGAAGCACGACCCTCGGGACAGATGAACCGGCGACAACCACCAAAGAAGAGAGTCCCTTGTCTCCTGATCCAGATCTATCTGAGGAGATAAATTTGCATAATATCCATTCCACTGTCTGAGCATGCTCAGTTGTAGAGGTCTGAAATGAAAACGAGCAAACGGAATGATGTCCATTGCCACCACCATCAATCCAATTACCTCCATGCACTGAGCCACTAATGGTCGAGGATTGGACTGAAGGGATCGGCATGTATTCAGAATTTTTTACTTTCTGACCACCGTCAAAAAGATTTTCATGGATATAGAGTCTATTAGAGTTCCCAGGAAAGGAACCCTTGTCTGTGGAATTAGTGAACTCTTTTCTAAATTCACCTTCCACCCGTGAGTCCTCAGAAAGGATAGAACAATGTCAAAATTACTCCCATAGTGGAGAGGTCTTCTACACAACGTAAGAACGCCTCTCTTTCTATCTGGTCTACAGACAATCGTGAAAGAAGAAACCTTCCCCTTGGGAATGAATTATTGAACTCCAACTGATACCCTTGAGAAACAATTTCTAGTGTCCAGGGATCCTGAACATCTCTTATCCAAGCCTGGATAAAGAGAGAAAGTCTGCCCCCTACGAGATCCAGTCCCGGATCGGGGGCTGCCCCTTCATGCTGTCTTGGGAGCAGCAGCGGGCTTCTTGGGTTGTTTACCCTTGTTCCAAGCCTGGTTGGGTCTCCAGGTGGCTTTGGCTTGAGAATAGTTCCCTTCCTGTTTAGCGGCAGAGGAAGGGGGGACTCCTTTGAAATTACGAAAGGAACGAAAATTACTCTGTCGTCCCCTTTGCTTAGACGTTTTGTCTTGAGGGAGGAGATGACCCTTACCTCCCGTAATATCAGAAATGATTTCTTTCAAATCAGGCCCGAATAGGGTCTCTACCTTGAAAGGAATAGCCAAAAGCTTGGATTTAGAGGACACATCCGCAGACCAAGATTTTAACCAAGATGGAGAATCCCGAACTCTTATCAGCTAACTTGGTTATCTGAAAGGAAGCATCCGTGATAAAAGAATTAGCCAGCTTTAGCACCTTAATTCTGTCCTGTATTTCCTCTAAGGAGGTCTCAGTTCTAAGAGACTCTTCTAGCGCGTCAAACCAAAAAGCAGCCGCAGTTGTGACTGTTACAATGCAGGCCGCCGGTTTCAATAAAAACCAATGATGAATATAGAGCTTTTTGAGAAGACCCTCCAACTACTTATCCATGGGAATGTACAGTGAGATGCAAAAAAGAGAGATTTTGCAGCGCAAAGAGAAAGACTGTTGGTTACTGGACTTCGTTAAATACTGAACCCACTATCAGAGTAAGCAAAAAATAAGTGTGATCAAAATTCAATACTTTGAAATACAATTGACAACTTCATTCACACAAAATAACTTTATTGGAAAAAATAATTAAAGTAATAGTCCAGCTGGACTAGTACTCACGCACACTCACACACATACGGTTTAAAACTTGCTGGAACTCAGACTATGTAATTTGATCTGAATTGCACCTCATAAAATATACATCACTTCTAACAGGAGGTATTGGAGTATTTGTATATATATATATAAATAATCAACTCCTGTAGGTAAGTGAGTATGTTATTAGTAGTGGTAGTAGGGTGTACCTAATAAGTACTTATACAAAAAAGCACCACAATAATATGAGTAGTATCCGATTAAATTTCCGGTTTGTGTGCTGAGAAGTAAAAAGTCTATAGTACACTCAATATGTATATGTTAGTCAAACAGTCAAAAGTAAAGCTGGTGGTTTACTGTGTTCCTAGATTTTAATCATTGCAAGTGTTGCAAAATATGTTAAACTGATATTAAAGGGCCCCGGTCACAGCACAGTCATTGGTGATTTTAAAGTAAGGTATATACCTTTAAATTAATTAAAGATTCAAATGTACTCTATATGCATAATGCACATATCTATCATTAAGTATAATATTAAATATATGACTAATACGACCAATTATTAACTTTGCTTTGAGACAGAGATAGAAATCAGATTTTCAAATCAACCTTGCTGAATACAGGTATACCAGCAGGTAACCCACGAATGGAAAAGTATGCTGAGCTTAGCTAGAAAAGGTCTCTTCTATAGCGGAGGCCTGTTTAAACATTAGCTGTCTTTGGAGCTTATAGTTCAACCACACTGAGTGTTAGTATACCATCAGATTACCCACCAATGAAACGATATGCTGAGCTGAACTAAAAAAAGGTCTCTTCTATAGCGGAGGCCTGTTTAATCATTTAACTGTCACTGGAGGCTTTCACAACGAGGGTACAGCAATAGAGCCATAAAACAGGCTAAATACAAAGCACTGAAAACCTCTAGAGACTCACTATTGTGCCCAAAAGTTAAAGACAATTCCACCATCATTCCAAGACTAATTACCACCTATAATCCCCAGATGCAGAGTGTCAGAAAAATATTCAATGAAAACTGGCATATTCTGAAAAGTGATCCTGAGCTCAAGGATTTAATAGGTGACAATGTGAAAATTGGATACAGGAGACCGAGAAACTTGAAAGATCATTTAGTACAGAGTCATTACCTACATATACCTAAGAAAAATGATACTGATCCAGGGATGTACCCCTGTGGAACCTGCTCAGTGTGTTCTTGTGTGAAGAAAATAAAAGATATTAAAGACAAATATGGTCAAACTCATAAATTGAAACACCATCTCAACTGCAGATCCTCAGGTGTCATCTATGTCATCTACTGTGAATGTGACAAGGCCTATGTAGGCATGACCACTAGAGAAGCAAGAGTCAGAATACTAGAACACAAAAATAACATCAAAAATGCAGAAAAAGACCAACAAAATGGAAAAAAGATCACTAGTGTTGCAAAACATTTCTTAATAAAACATAAAAGTCAACAGAACCATTTTAAATTTTCTGTTCTTCAAAAAATCTCTTTAGGCATTAGAGGGGGTAGTCTTGAAGACTCATTACTCAAAGCAGAATGTCGTTGGATACATCTTCTTAACACAGTATACCCCAATGGCCTAAATGAATTCAACAACTATAATGTGTACTTATAGAAACATTTTCTATTGTTTTTTATTTATCTTTTTATGTTTCTATGGATGGTTAGCTCATACATTAACAAACTGTCCCATGAGGAATATTTTAGTATATACAGTTTTCCATTTATATACCAGGTTTTTATGTTCATAAGCACTTTTAATATATTTGAGTTACTTTTCAACACTATTTATTGTGTATTATCAGCACCACCTTTACATCTCACTAAAGTTGATTCCCCAGCTTATTTATTTTCAATTTTTTTGCATCCTCACATATCAAAAATATTTTTGATTTTTCACTTAATAATTTCTATATTTATTCTTATTCCTCACCTAACAATTTTTGTTTAAAATATAAAGAAAATTTCTTCTTTCTAAAACATATCATAATTTATACTTTATGTGATTATTAAGCGTTCACTCACTGTAAATTTGCATCAGTGTTCACTGATTTATCACTTTAAATCAGATCATGGCATCTCAATGCCATTTTCACATACTGTCACTATATTATATTCACTGAAAACTGTGTCTACATCCTCCGCTTTTTGCGTGTAAGACCATCTATGCTAACATAATAACAATTTAATGAATACTATTATAAACAATAGAATGAATGTTACTATAAGCAACGTAACACTGTGATACAGTCTGTATTTCTTGTTTCAGTATATTAATTGGCTGATGCACGACTGAATTGACACATTGAATCCTATTTTCCATTGAAGTCCTATGTCACAGCTAGCTCATTATCCAATTGGATCTAATCAATGCCAGTCATTGTTATGATTGGATGTGAACCAATCAAACTGTTTTGAGTCTTATCGCAATGAACCAATCGCTAAACAGGGGGGGGATTAAGATCGTCTTATATCCCGCTCTGTCCGGCCGGCGCGTACCCCTCTGAAGAAGCGTTATGTGAAACGCGCGTCAGGGGCACCTGCACGAGGTTATGGAACCTCGATTTTAATAGCTGACTCAGCCTCAATACCTAATTGCACCATAGTGATTACGCTTACAGATAGTGGCAGTTAATATTAAAACAAGGCCTCCGCCATAGAAGAGACCTTTTTCAGTCTAAGATTAGCAGACTTCTTGTCGATCGTGGGCAATCTGTGCTCAGAATTATATACAGTACTAATTAATGGTTAAACAGGCCTCCGCTATAGAAGAGACCTTTTTTCAGTTCAGCTCAGCATATTTTTCTATACGTGGGTAACCTGCGGGCATATTTATACTTAGCAAGGTTGAACTATAGCTCCAGTGACAGTTAAATGATTAAACAGGCCTCCGCTATAGAAGAGACCTTTTTTTAGTTCAGCTCAGCATATCGTTTCATTGGTGGGTAATCTGATGGTATACTGACACTCAGTGTGGTTGAACTATAAGCTCCAAAGACAGCTAATGTTTAAACAGGCCTCCGCTATAGAAGAGACCTTTTCTAGCTAAGCTCAGCATACTTTTCCATTCGTGGGTTACCTGCTGGTATACCTGTATTCAGCAAGGTTGATTTGAAAATCTGATTTCTATCTCTGTCTCAAAGCAAAGTTAATAATTGGTCGTATTAGTCATATATTTAATATTATACTTAATGATAGATATGTGCATTATGCATATAGAGTACATTTGAATCTTTAATTAATTTAAAGGTATATACCTTACTTTAAAATCACCAATGACTGTGCTGTGACCGGGGCCCTTTAATATCAGTTTAACATATTTTGCAACACTTGCAATGATTAAAATCTAGGAACACAGTAAACCACCAGCTTTACTTTTGACTGTTTGACTAACATATACATATTGAGTGTACTATAGACTTTTTACTTCTCAGCACACAAACCGGAAATTTAATCGGATACTACTCATATTATTGTGGTGCTTTTTTGTATAAGTACTTATTAGGTACACCCTAATACCACTACTAATAACATACTCACTTACCTACAGGAGTTGATTATTTATATATATACAAATACTCCAATACCTCCTGTTAGAAGTGATGTATATTTTATGAGGTGCAATTCAGATCAAATTACATAGTCTGAGTTCCAGCAAGTTTTAAACCGTATGTGTGTGAGTGTGCGTGAGTACTAGTCCAGCTGGACTATTACTTTAATTATTTTTTCCAATAAAGTTATTTTGTGTGAATGAAGTTGTCAATTGTATTTCAAAGTATTGAATTTTGATCACACTTATTTTTTGCTTACTCTGATAGTGGGTTCAGTATTTAACGAAGTCCAGTAACCAACAGTCTTTCTCTTTGCGCTGCAAAATCTCTCTTTTTTGCATCTCACTGTACATTTTGATGTATATTACTGGTAATGGTTCTGGAACTTAAGGGTCACGATATATAAATAATAAATTAGATTTATCCCTTAAGTTTGAATTAATATAACCCACCCCACTCTCCCTCAAAAAACCTTCCTACAAATTACTTATCCATGGGGTCTTTGAAAGCGCAACTGTCCTCGATAGGAATAGTTGTACGCTTCGCCAGGGTAGAAATAGCTCCCTCCACCTTAGGGACCGTCTGCCAAGAGTTCTGAACAGTGTCAGCTATAGGGTACATTTTCTTGAAAATAGGGGAAGGAGAGAATGGGATACCCGGTCTTTCCCATTCCCTAGCAATAATTTCCGAGATTCTCTTAGGAACCGGAAAAACATCGGAATAGGAAGGGACCTCTAAGTATTTGTCCATCTTACTCAATTTCTCTGGTGGAACCGCAATAGAATCAGTCGTCCAGAGTCACCAAAACCTCTCGCAGCAAAAGGCGGAGGTGCTCAAGTTTAAATCTGAAGGACATGATGTCCGAATCTGTCTGGGGTAATGCACTTCCTGAGTCAGACAGTTCCCCCTCAGACAGGATCTCCCTACCCCCCAATTCAGAGCCCTGGGAAGGTATATCGGAGATAGCCATTAAAGCCTCAGAAGTCGCAGGGACCACATGGGCCTCTGTCCTGCTGCGTTTGCCTTGTAGCACTGGCAACTTAGATAAAACTTCTGTAAGAGTAGATGACATAACTGCAGCCATATCCTGCAGAGTGAATGAAGTGGACGCAGTTGAAGAACATGGCGACGTTTGTGCGGGCGTTAAAGGCTGTGACGCTTGGGGAGAAGTTTGCGGCATACCCTGAATCTTATCAGTCTGAGAACAGTCATTAGATAAATCTTTATTAAAGAAAATCTGCTCCTTGTACTGTAAAGCCCTCTCAATTTATGGGGGACAAAACGTAACAGGGGGTTCCACAATGGCATCTAAACACATAGGACAAGTACTGTATTCAATGTCCTCCATAGTAACAGAAGCAAAGGCAAGCGTGGTCAAATCACTGATAAACAACAGAAAAAATCAGTTCAAATTAAATTGTGTACTGTGTCTTTTAAAAAAAAAAAAGTCACCCGCTGTGAGCTCCGCTGTGGCTCCTACCTGCCTCCACGTGACCACCGCTACCTTCCGAACAGCGTGCCTAAGATCGCTTGTAGTACAACGTGACAAGCGGACTTAAGATCTGTAAGAGAACACTGCTCAAGTACCCCACCAGAACTTAACTGAGACGCAACTGCGCGGATAAGCGCGCAAAATCAAGCCCCGCCCATCGTGGGCGGAAACAAAGCACAGATCCCGGTAAAATAATAAAGGCTTATCGTAATGTACCGGAATCAAGTTATTGCTACACAATAATTTTACCAAGAAAAAAAAAAAAAAGGGTAAAAAACAATAATGCCATTTTCGGCCAAAATGTTTCTGCGACCAAAATTTCGGAGCATCCCTACTTAAGACAATATTAAATATCAATATACTGTATTATGCTTTATTTAGTTCTGTGAAACAGAATCAGATTTAACAGTATGGTTTTACCAATTATCCAAATGAAGTATAGTGCTAGAAAATTTATTATATGCAAAACAGTAAGTCAAGAAATGAACTCAAACAGCAGCTCTAGGCTAGCATCAAATTTGAAATATGCTACACAATAATTTTACTGAAAATAACAGGCAAAAAAAAAAAAAAAAAAAATGAAACACGAAATTGCCAAAATATGCCATTTTCGGCCAAACTGTTTCTGCAGCCGAAATTTCAGGACATCCCTACTTTTTAATTGACAATTTACGGTATAAATTAAATGTCTATTTCATTTTTTTTAAAGGAAACAAAAAGATTCTATCATGACATCTACATTAAAATACACATTAAAGTTATAAATATTTTGCTGGTTTTATTCTATACCAAACACAGAGTAAGTATTTTTCTTAGCCCCACAAAAATGAATTGATAAAACTGCCTTGTGCCATTTGATGTTGAACATGAATTTTATTGATATAAATAAAAGGTTCCCAGATTTGCACATCTGGATTTGAAATGAACAGGAAATGTAAAAGAGATTAAGCAAATATTTATATACTATGAGAAGCCTGCATATTAACAAGCACCAGCAATAAAAGAGAACAAATGATATTGTTTTACATTTATTTATACAAGGTTCTGAGGACACTGAATTAATAGTCAATCCGATGACAGTCAGAACCGATTTCAGGCGAGATGAAACAGAGAAAAACTGCAGCCAACATCTGGGTATTAATGAAAAACAGACTGGTGCGCAATGCTGGCAACAACGCATTTTTGAAAATGGTCTAACGCATTCTTGGCAAAAATGCTCAGGATTTACAATATACCAATGGAATCTCTGCTGAGCCAAAGGCATCTGGAACACTCACACAATTGTGATTTGAAATGTTTTGATTTTCAGTTATAGAATAGATGCAAACATTAAAAAATTTCTTCTATTTAAAAAAATAAATTTGCTTATGCTTGTTCTTATATAGGGGACGGTGTCACATATATAAATGGGATACTAATATTCCACAGGACTCGTGTCTGCTTATCATCCCTTCATTCACACAAATGAGATAAGCACAGTTCATATCCTTTATAGTTGCAGAGAAAGAGAATGAGGGGGGGAGTCTGGAAATATGAACGTGAGATGAGAGAGAGAGATACAGAGATAAAAAAGAAAGGTATTTGAGAAATAATTTTGAATGGGCGCACATTTTGGTACTGTCGTATTTTTTCCAGAACATTCTTTATATAATTTTAATAACCTTTTTCAAATGCAACATTTAAATATTCCAATACTAATATTCAATTTCTGACAATTGCAATATTAAGGGGACATGGTAATTAAAGGGACATGAAACCCAATTTTTTTTCTTTCATGATTTAGAAAGAGCATACAATTATAAACAACTTTCTAATTTACTTCTATTATCTATTCTCTTGATATTCTTTGCTGAAAAGCATATCTAGATATGCTTAGTAGCTGCTGATTGGTAGCTGCACATAGATGCCTCCTGTGATTGGTTCACCGTGTGCATTGCTATTTCTTCATTAAAGGGACACTGTACCCAATATTTTTCTTTCGTGATTCAGATTGAGCATGAAATTTTAAGCAACTTTCTAATTTACTCCTATTATCAAATTGTCTTCATTCTCTTGGTATCTTTATTTGAAATGCAAGAATGTAAGTTTAAATGCCGGCCCATTTTTGGTGAACAACCTGGGTTGTCCTTGCTGATTGGTGGATAAATTAATCCACCAATAAAAAAGTGCTGTCCAGAGTACTGAAACCAAAAAAAAACTTAGATGCCTTCTTTTTCAAATAATGATAGCAAGAGAACGAAGAAAAATTGATAATAGGAGTAAATTAGAAAGTTTCTTAAAATTTCATGCTCAATCTGAATCACGAAAGAAATATTTTGGGTACAGTGTCCCTTTAAAGTATATCTAAAGAATGAAGCAAATTAGGTAATAGAAGTAAATTAGAATGTTGTTTAAAATTATATTCTCTACCTTAATCATGAAAGAAAATGTTTGGGTATAGTGTCCCTTTAAAGGGACAGTAAAGTCAAAATTAAAACGGATAGATAAGAGCACTGGTTTAAAAACCAGTGAGATAGAGCGTGTAATTTTAAACAACTTTCCAATTGACTTCTTTTTTCAAATTTGCTTTTGTAACGGTACCAACCGGATACCAAGGGTTAACACCAGGGAGCAATGTCCTGCATAGGGAATCAGCAATTCACAACCCAGCCAGTTTTCAGGTTTTAAAACAGAATGACTTTTATTAAGGCTCATATGCCCAGTATTTATGCAGGTCTGACCCCCCCCAGAAGGGGGGTTGAAAGAATGTTGTACATTAGATGAAGGGAACACACCCTTGACATGATACAATAGATTTACCTTGCTTAAGCTGATAACAATTTAAACACAAGATACATTTGGCTTTTCTTATCACCTAAGCATTTGCTCTCTGAGGGTGATTAAACAATGGACTGTGTATTAATAACATTAATGACAGTGCACAATAGTTGAGGATAAAGCTGAACACAGTTAACTCTTTCAGTGCTGACAGAAGGGTCTGTCACATCTACATAGCACAATATACAGCCTATAGACAAGCTTTCTTACGTTATAGTCCAGAAGTGGCTAGGTTTGCCACAATGCTCCCCCAGAACCAAGCCGGCATACACAGTCTGATCCCAACGGATCGGCTTGGGGATGTCCGGGGCAACTTTCGGCTCAAGTAAGCTACGGGGTGTTCTCCGCCATCTGCTCCAACTTGGCTCAGTACTGCCCCCACCCCAAACATGGAAGCGTCTCTTCCCAGAGGGACTGGGCTTGGGTAGTCACAGGGTTAACATCAGCGGGATCCATGGGAGCATAGGCAGAAACAAGGGGGGCCAAGTCATTTCCAAGGAGAACATCAGCAGGTAAGTCCTTCTTGACCCCCACATTCACAAGTCTAGCACCCACTCCCCAATCCAAATGTACCCTGGCAACAGGTAGGCGGAACACAGTGCCCCCTGCTACCCTCACAGCCATAGTGTCTCCAGTGTGCTGTTTCTCAGACACCAAGTTCTCTTGAAGCAAGGTCATGGTAGCACCAGTATCCCGTAGACCACTGACCTCCTTCCCATTCACTTTAACCCGCTGCCGGTTATTCCGGTGGGCAGCTTGCACGGGGTCTGCTTCATGTAGGCTGCCCCAGCATTCTGTCGCCTCTACGTAGCGGGCCGCAGGCTGAGGATTATGTGGGATTCCGCCGGCGGGTCTTCTCCAGGACTGTGCTTGATTTGCTGCGTTTAGGGGACACTCTGGTCTTTTGTGCCCTATTCGCTTACATCCAAAGCACCGAATAGGTTGTGAGTAGCCCCGCAAATTGAACCGGGCTCTCTGAGGGTAGTTCGTGGCCGGAGGCCGCGTAGTATAGCGGTGCGCCGGGGGCTGGTAACTGGCCGCTGCTGGGGTGACTGGGGGTCTGTACTCCACTCTAGCAGTGGGCAATCGGTATACCGCTCCCCCTGCTCCTCGTACTGCCACGGATCCGCCCGTGTGTACTGTATCCGGCACCAAATGGGGAGCTATCAGGGTTAAAGTAGCTCCCGAATCCCGAAGTCCCTGGACCTCCTTCCCCTCTACGGTCCCCAGCTGGCGGGGATGTTGCCAGTTATCGGCGGCCCGGACCGACATCACCTCATGCAGAATTCCCAGGGGTTCCTCGGCTTGGGTGCTCAACACCTCATGAGCGGCTGGCTCCGTTTGGTAATGGTGAGCAGCCGCCCTTGGGGCCTGGTTCTGTCTGACCTGGTTCCAAGCTTGTCTGCTCCGATTTTGGGTGCACTCACGTGCCATATGTCCCCACTGCTTGCAGGTGTGGCATTGTATATTCGCCCGTCCGTTGTTAGGCTGTAGTCCATGGTGCCTCCTGGCATCAAAATGCTGGTCTGCTAATCTGGCTGCTTCGGTTAAGGTGAGGGGTTTTCGATCTCTCACCCATTCTTGGGCTTCTGGGGACAAGCCGTTAAAGAATTGCTCCAACAGCATCAGTTGTCGCAATTCTTCCATGGTGGTAGCTTGGCTGGCCTGTATCCACCCTTGAGATGCTTGATCCAGCTTGTGGGCCCACTCTGCATGTGAATCTCTTTCTGGCTTGCGCAGGCCTCTAAACTTGCGCCGGTATGCCTCTGAGGTAATGGCATATCTTTCCAAGATCGCTCTCTTCACTTTAGCGTAATCCTTGCTGTCCTCCCTGGGTACAGCGCGATACGCTTCCGCTGCCCTACCGGCTAGCTTGCCTGCTAGCACCGGCACCCATACGGACTGCTCCAAATCATGTAACTCGCACAGTCTCTCAAAATCCTGTAAATACCCATCGATCTCATCCTTCTCCTCACAAAACATTTTAAATGCATGGTATGGGATTTTAGGTCTTACTGGGTTGCTGAGTGCGTCCAAAATGGATTCTGCTCGGGAGGATGCATTCCGCGGACTGTGTGCCATCACGTACTCCTGCACATCTGCCATTACCACGGATAGCATATCCCGTGGTACAGGTTGGGGTAAAAATTCCAGCCTGGTCCTCATTTCCCTCTGGTATAGGGTCTCCTCCATGGCTGCTGGAGGCGTAGCGCTGCGAGCTCTGTCTCCCTCCATCAGCTCAGCAAATATAGCCTTGGGTTTGCTGCTGCCTATCTTTCCCCTGGCTTCTAGCAGTTCCTTTAACGTTTGTCTCTTTAGCTTAGAATAATCCATCTCCATTCACTTCGGTCCCTGGTACTCCTTCCATCTTAGTCAGTATTGTAGTAATCCCCCTCTTCCTGAGGTTACTGGCTTGTGTAGTTGCTCTTCTGGGCGATAAGGTTCATTCCGTCGCTTGCCACCAATTGTAACGGTACCAACCGGATACCAAGGGTTAACACCAGGGAGCAATGTCCTGCATAGGGAATCAGCAATTCACAACCCAGCCAGTTTTCAGGTTTTAAAACAGAATGACTTTTATTAAGGCTCATATGCCCAGTATTTATGCAGGTCTGACCCCCCCCAGAAGGGGGGTTGAAAGAATGTTGTACATTAGATGAAGGGAACACACCCTTGACATGATACAATAGATTTACCTTGCTTAAGCTGATAACAATTTAAACACAAGATACATTTGGCTTTTCTTATCACCTAAGCATTTGCTCTCTGAGGGTGATTAAACAATGGACTGTGTATTAATAACATTAATGACAGTGCACAATAGTTGAGGATAAATCTGAACACAGTTAACTCTTTCAGTGCTGACAGAAGGGTCTGTCACATCTACATAGCACAATATACAGCCTATAGACAAGCTTTCTTACGTTATAGTCCAGAAGTGGCTAGGTTTGCCACAGCTTTCTTCTCTTGGTATCTATTATTGAAGAGTAAAACTAGGTAGGCTCATAAGAGTTCAGGAGTGTGCACGAGTTATGTAACATTATTTGTAGCTTTGTTATACAATGTTGCAAAACACTGCTGCCATAGAGCAGTGTTTCTCAACCTTTTTGTAGCAAGTACCTCTGTAGGCTTTCATTTGAATTCTATGTACCCCAACTGTAGCACAAATATTATTGATCTTTTACATGAGCAAAAAAATGGAAATCATGTGTATCACTTGATTTCACAAGCTTGTATCAGATGTTACTGAAGTAAATATATAGGAATGAGAATTTTGTTTTATATTTTCTGGAATTAAAAATGTGGCCATATTACCACAGAGAATAATAAACACATAAACATACACAGATACATAGTCCAATAATATTAATTATATTCAATTAATGTACTGCTTATATTAAAAAAAAAAAAAAAAAAATAATGATGCTTACCAGATGAATTCCTTTCTTTCCTGGCAGGGAGAGTCCACAACTTCATTTCTTACTGTTGGGAAATACAACACCTGGCCACCAGGAGGAGGCAAAGACACCCCCAGCCAAAGGCTTAAATATCCCTACCACTTCCCCTATCCTTCCAGTCATTCGGCCGAGGGAACAAGGAAAAGTAGGAGGAGCATCAGGGTATAAAGGTGCCAGAAGAAATTATAAAAAGGGAGACGCCCAAAAAAAAAAAATATTTTACGGGCGGGGTCGTGGACTTTCCCTGCCAGGAACGAAAGGAATTTATCTGGTAAGCATAAATTTTGTTTTCTTTCCATAAGGCAGGGAGAGTCCACAACTACATTCTTTACTGTTGGGAAAACCATACCCAAGCTCCAGAGGACACTGAAGGAATAACGGGAGGTAACAAAAAGGAGGCGGACCCTAACTAGAGGGCACCGCAGCCTGCAAAACCTCTCTCCCGAAGAAAAACACATAAAACTTGTAAAATATAGAAAAAGTATGTAAAAAGGAACAGGTAGCCGCCTTACAAATCTGCTCCATAGAGGCCACGTTCTTAAAAGCCCAGGAAGAAACTACTGTTCTAGTGGAATGAGCTGTAATCCTCTCAGGAGGCTGTTGTCCCGCTGTCTCATAAGCTAGGGGGATGACACTCCTCAACCAGAAAGACAAGGACCCCTACGTTTACCTGCATAGATGACAAACAAAGATGAAGATTATCTGAACTCCTTAGTAGCCTGAAGGTAAAATTTCAAGGCATGAACCACATCTAGATTGTGAAGCAAACATTCCTTCACCGAGGAAGGATGGGTACATAAGGAAGGAACACCAATCTCTTGATTAATGTTCAGATCTGACACCACCTTAGGAAGGAAACCTAACATAGTACGTAAAACTGCCTTATTGGAGTGAAAAACAAGGTAAGGGGGGTCACACTGCAAGGCAATAGCTAACAGAAACAGAACCTTCCAGGATAACAGTTTAATGTCAACAGTATACATTAGCTCAAACAGAGCATGCAGCAACACACAAAGAACAAGGTTTAGACTCCAAGATGGAGCCACCATTCTAAACACAGGCCTGATTCTAGTCAGGGCCTTAACAAAAGGACTGACATCCGGAAGCTCAGCTAATCTCTTGTGCAGCAACACCGGCAGGGTCGATATCTGTCCCTTCAAGGAACTAGCAGATCTCCAGTCCATCCTGGAGAAAGGATAACATTCTGGCAACCTTAACCTTATGCCAAGAAAAACCACGCTCTTCACATAAGTGCAGATAAGTCCGCCACACCTTATGGTAGATGTGTCGAGTAACCGGCTTATGAGCTTGAATCAAAGTGTCAATAACACTCTCAGAGAAACCTCTCTTGGCTAAGACTAAGCATTCAATCTCCACGCAGTCAGCCTCAGAGAATTTAGATTTTGATGTAGGAATGGACCCTGTAGTAGCAGGTCCCTGCGACAGGGTAACTTCCATGGAGGAGATGAGGACATCCCCACCAGATCCGCAAACCAAGTCCTTTGAGGCCAGGATGGAGCAATTAGAATAATTGGTGCTTGCTCCTGCTTGAACCGAGCCACCACACGAGGGGGAAGAGGTAATGGAGGAAATATAGATATGAGTCTGAACCTCCAGGGAACCGCTAGAGCATCTATTAGTTCTGCTTGAGGATCCCTCGATTTCGACTCGTACCTGGGTAGTTTGGCATTTAGACAGGAGGCCATGGGGTCTCTCTCCGGCATCCTCCATCTGGAGCATATCTCTGCAAATACCTCGGGGTGGAGAGACCATTCCCCCGGGTGAAAAGATTGCTTGCTGAGGAAGTCTGCTTCCCAGTTATCCACACCCGGAATGTGGATCGCCGACAGCATACAGTTGTGGGTCTCCGCCCATTCCAGGATCTGATAAACTTCTCTCATCGCTAAGGAACTCCTCGTTCCTCCCTGATGGGTGATTTAGGCTACCGAGGTCCAATTGGAATCTGATAAACTGGGAGAAACCCAGAAGGGGCCAAGCCTTCAGGGCATTGAATATTGCCCAAAGTTCCAAGATATTGATCAGCAACATGGACTCCTCCTGAGTCCACATACCCTGTGCCTTCCTGGCACTCCAAATGGCTCCCCAGCCGTATAGACTTTCGTTCGTAGCCACAATCTCCCAGGACGGTCTCAAGAAGCACGTGCCTTGGGACAGGTGATCTTGACAGAGCCACCAAGAGAGCAAATCTCTCGACAGGCTGTCCAGTATTATCTGTTGGGACAGATCTGAATGGTCGCGGTTCCACTGTCTCAGTATGCATAGTTGTAAGGGTCTGAGATGGAATCTGGCAAAGAGAATGATGTCCATACAAGACACCATGAGGCCAATCACCTCCATACACAGGGCCACCAAAGGACTTAGGGAGGCATGGAGGGCAAGGCAAGCTGATGTTAGCTTGCAACGTCTCTGATCCTTTAAAAAGATCTACATGGATACAGAGTCTATAACTGTACCCAGGAAATTCACCCTGGTATGTGGAGTAAGATAACTTTTCCAAGTTTATCTTCCATCCATGTGACCAAAGAAGACTTAGAAGGAATTCTTAGTGTTCCCTTGCTAGACAAAAAGATGGTGCCTGCACCAAGATATCCAGGTAAGGTGCTACTACGATAACTTGTGTTCTGGCAACCACTAGGAGAGCTCCCAGAACCTTCGTAAATATTCTTGCAGCAGTAGTGCTATGCATGGAAGTGTTATGAACTGGAAGTGTTGGTCCAGAAATGCAAACCACAGCAATTGAAAATGTTCCCCGTGTATCGGAACGTGAAGGTATGCATCCTTCAGGTATATGGTAGTCATAAACTGTCCTTCCTGAACCAGGGGAAAGATTGATCTTATTCTCTCCATCTTGAAGGATGGGACGCTTAGAAATTTGTTTAGACACTTATTAAAGTCCAGAATTGGACGAAGAGTTCCCTCCTTCTTGGAAACTAAAAAGAGGTTTGAATAGAACCCCAGACCTCTTTCTGATGCAGGCACCTGGACAATTACTCCTAAAGAAACTAGGTTCCTTACACAACCTAAAAAGTCAGTCCTCTTCTCTGGTCTTGTAGACAGTCTGGAGAGAAGGAATCTGCCCCTGGGCGGATGGGACTTGAATCCTATCCAGTATCCCTGAGATACGACCTTCAGAACCCAAGGGTCCTGAACATGCTGAAACCAAGAGCCTAAGAAAAGCAACTATCTGCCCCCTACTCGTTCCGATCCCGGATCAAGGGCCGCCCATTCATGCCAATTTGTTATCAGTGGGCTTTTTTGTTTGGATTTGTTCCAGGACTGAGCCGGCTTCCAAGTACTCTTGGGCTGCTCAGACTTGGATGAGGATTGAGATCATTGGGACTTGTCCGAATGAAAGGAACAAAAATTAGATGACTGCTGTCCCTTAGGTCTGTTCTTCTTATCCTGTGGCAGGAAGGCTCCTTTCCCTCCGGTAACAATGGAAATGAAGGAGTCCAGACCTGGTCCGAATAAGATCTTCACCTTGAAGGGGAGAGAATGTAGCCTGGATTTAGAAATCATATCCGCAGACCAAGACTTCAACCAGAGAGCCCAGCGGGCCAGAAGCGCAAAACCTGAAACCTTTGCTTTCAGGCGTATAATTTGCATATTTTCATCACAGATGGAGTTAGCAATTCTTAATGCCTTAATTTTCTCCTGAATATCCTCGAGGGGAGATTCCACCTCAATAAGTTCAGACAGAGAGTTGCACCAGTAGGTAGCTGCTCCCGCCACTGCGGCTACTGCAGGTTGGAATAAAAATCCTCTGTGTTGGAACATTCTCCTCAGGAAAGTTTCCAACTTCTTATCCATAGGCTCTCTAAAAGACTAACTATCCTCAAGGGGGATAGTAGCATGCTTAGCTAGCGTCAAAATGGCGCCATCCACCTTAGGTATGGAACCCCACAATTCTATTTGAGAGTCAAGGGACCGGGAACAATTTCTTAAAAGTTGCTGAGGGAGAAAAGGACGTTCCAATTATTTCCCATTCGTTACTTATAATGTTCACCATACGAACTGGTACAGGAGAAGTCTGTGGGACCTTCCTGTCTTCGTAGAACCGGTCTTACTTAGGGATCTTAGGTTCCTCAGGTAGCTTAGCCTTTGGAACCTCTAGCTTAGACAGGACCTCCTTTAATAAAAAATGTAAATGTTCAATTTTGAATCTACAGGAGGGTTCCTCCGCCGGAGGAGACTTACTAACAGACGTCTCTGACTTAGAAAGTTTACCCTCTGTCACTACAGAGGTTAAATCATCCTCGGATAGCCGAGACATACAGGCTAGATCCGATAGGAGTTTAGATGGCTCTTAGTCGGGAGAACTATGTTTAACCTTTCTCTTACGTTTCCCAGAGATAGGTAGGGCACTCAGGGCCTCAGACACTGCCGAATGTAGCTATGCGGTAAAGTTTGCAGGAAAAAGGCCCCCTCAAGATGGAGAATTAGCTGTGCTGCGGGGAACTGCATGTGAAGCGGATTCAGTAGACAGGGCAGAAATCTTGTGGGTCATAGAATCCTCAGAGGTTGACGGCACATAGGGACTAATTGCGCTATGGGTATTGTCAGACTTAGCTCCATCTTAGACTTTAAAACAGTGCTTAGGCAATTGGAACAAATTTAAGCAGGCGGGCAAACCACAGCCTCCTCACAATATAAACAGGTATTGTTATTCATTACAGAAGGAGCGGAACCTTCTAACTTAGTATCAGAGTCCTCCATAGCTTTGGTATGTAATTCCACAGATGGAATAAAAAAGTTACAAAAAACAAGCATTTTTAATATAAACAGACACCTTTACAATCCCAATGGCTGGGGCACTCACCACCTCTTAGACCCAGACAAATGATCAGTAATACGCTCTCCTCATGAATGCTGTCTGCAGCAGGATCGCAAGGAAGTGAAAGAGGCCACACCCGGTCACGTGGTGTTTAAGACAGGACTTCCCCTGCTATGCAAAAGAGTGTTAAGCTAATAAGAGCTGCGCAACACTAAAAAACGAAAGTAAAACCTGTCTGTTCCCACCAAAAGCACACATTATTATGAGTCGAAACCTAATGCAGAACATAAAAATCCCCATAACTGTTCCCAATAATCGCCCTAAAGGAGATATTAACCCTTGATTCTATTGAGGAATAGAGGAGTCACACTGTGGCCCTATACAGGAGTCCCTGCTATAACAATAAAGCAGATTTACACTCTAGGATCCATGCTGTTGAACAGATACAGCCTCTCAAGTGTGACAGCCTTGTTGCAACGCTCTGACAGGGACCTGAGTGATTAAAAGCAAGCAGTGAAACTCGTCAACACTGATTGCTCAGAAGTTGTTAGCTAACAGCCTGGATGGTTTCACAGAAAGAAAAAAAAAACTGTCCCTGCATCTCCAGACTAACTTTCATCAATACTCTCACTGAGAGGTTTATATGATTACTTAAAACTCCTGTCCTCTCTTGAAGGGAACATACCCATTACAGGACTATCCAAATCTTCTGACACTTCTCTGCCACCTCCTCTAGTGACGAAAGGCAAAGAATGACTGGGAGAATAGGGGAAGTGGGAGGGATATTTAAGCCTTTGACTGGGGTGTCTTTGCCTCCTCCAGGTGGCCAGGTGTTGTATTTCCCAACAGTAAGGAATGAAGTTGCGGACTCTCCCTGCCTTATGGAAAAAAAAAAAAAAGAAGAAGAGGGTAAATAAATTTTTTTGCTTGACGATGAAAGTAATATTTATGGTACCGTCTTTCTATTTTTAATTACCATTTCATGCACAGTTGATCTGTCTCGTTTTACAGCGTCACGCTACAGTATGATGCACTTTACCTATTTCAAAGTGTCACATTTATCTGGCACTTGTCTCTGTGACAATACACTTTCTCAGTTCATATCAGTAAAGCGCAACTCCAGCCTCATATGTCAATAACAAGCCAGATCTAAGCCAATCTAAGGTTTTACTAATTTGAGGTGAATCATTGATTGAGCAGTGGTCTAACCTAGGCAGGGAAATGCTCACAGAGATTTCTTTGATATGTGATGTTTACAATAGATACATCATGGGGAGGGGGGGAACACAATGAACGCGAATCCCTGGAGTACCCCTTGCCAATGCCCCAAGTACCCCCAGGGGTACACATACCACAGGTTGAGAAACTAGGCCATACAGTACTAAAGACATGTGCACACTCCTGAGCTCATGAGCCTACCTAGCTTTACTCTTCAATGACAGATACCAAGAGAATGACGCAAATTTGATGATAAAAGTAAATTGGAAAGTTGCTTAAAATTGCATGCTCTATCTGAATCATAAAAGCCTAATTTTGACTTTACTGTCCCTTTAAAAATGTTCTATCATGATTATGAAAGGACTACATTTAAGCATGTCCATTTTTTTTTAACTGAATGTAACGTAATATATCTTTTAAATTAAAGGGACATGTGTAAATGTAGCATGGAAGCACCAGACTTTATTACTTGCATTAAAGGGACAATCTAACCAATTAAGAATAATAAGAGAACAAAGAAAATTTGATAATAAAAGTGTAATGGAAAGTTTTTTTTAAATTACCCTATCTGAATCATGAGCATTTAATTTTGACTAGACTGTCCCTTTAAGTATGTATTTTACCATTGTAAATGGATTTAACACATAGTTAAAAGTCAAAATACAGAGGCGAACTACTGGGACCTAGCTAAACACATCTGGTGAGCTAATGACATGACATGTGCATAGCCATCAATCATTAGCTAGCTTCCATGAGTGCCCAGCTGTTCCTGAGCTCACCTAGGTAGGCTTTCCAAAAAAGGATATAAAAAGAACAAAGTAAATTTGGTAATAGAAGTAAACTGAAAAGTCTCTTAAAGTTGCTGCTCTGTCTGAACCATAAATGTTTCTTTCATGAACCAGACAGAGCATACACTTTTAAAACTACTTTTCAAATTATTTCTATGCCGAAATCTGTTTCATTCTCTTGGTATCCTTTGGTGAAGGAACAGCAATGCACTACTGGGAGCCAAACACATTGGGAGAGTCAATGACATGGGCAGCCACCAATCAGCAGCTAGTTCACATTAGTGCATTGTTGCTCCAGAGTCTGCCTACCTACCTAGGTATGCTTTTCAACAAAGGATACCTACAGAATGGAGCAAATTAGATAATAGAAGTAAATTGGAAATTTGTTGAATCGGATGCTCTATCTTAATCATGCATATTTAAGAGGACAGTCTAGCCAAAATTAAACTTTCATAAATCAGATGGGGGATGCAATTTAAAACATCTTTCCACTTTACATTTATCATCAAATTTGCTTTGTTCTCCTGGTATTATTTGTTGAAATCTAAACCTAGGTAGGCTCATATGCTAATTTCTAAGCCCTTGAAAGTCGCCTCTTATCTCAGTGCATGTTGACAGTTTTTCACAGCGATACAGTGCTAGTTCATGTGTGCCATATAGATAATATTGTTATCATCATCAGCACCGTTTAGTTACAATGCAAGTCTGTCAAAAGAACTGAGATAAGGAGGCAGTCTGCAGAGGCTTAGATACAAGGTAATCACAGAGGTAAAAAGTATATTAATAGAACAGTGTTGGTTATGCAAAACTGGGGAATGGTTAATAAAGGGATTATCTATCTTTTTAAACAATAATAATTCTGGAGTAGACCGTCCCTTTACTTTTGCCTTTACTGTGTCTTTAAAGGGACACTGAACCCAAATTTTATCTTTCATAATTCAGATAGAGCATACCATTTTAAGGAACTTTCTAATGTACTCCAATTATCACTTTGTCTTCATTCTCTTGCTATCTTTATTTGGGTTGTCCATTGCTGATTGGTGGATAAATGCTGTCCAGGGTGCTGAACCAATAATTGTCTGGCTCCTTAGCTTAGATGCCTTCTTTTTCAAATAAAGATAGCAAGAGAACAAATAAAGATTGATAATAGGAGTAAATTAGAAAGTTAATTAAAATTGCATGCTCTATCTGAAACATGAAAGAAAAATCTTGGGTTTAGTATCCCTTTAAGACAGACCTTGATTACTGTGGTGATTATTTAATAAACCTTTTTTATTTATTTTTTTAGTTAGTGCTGGCTTGCATGTGATTCTAAGGATGAAAAACTTTGCTTTATTTCCATGACTCCTTGTAAGGGTTGCACCACGTGCATTACCATTTATATTACTACTAAAACACCATAACGTTGCAGAATATACTGCTGTTCCCTCTTGCACTAAAGGCTTTAAGGCATAAGATTTTGGACAATGATGATGAAAAATCTGAATAGCAGCTACTACAGCACTTGGCACTTTCTCTGCTTTTCAGCTCTGTGTGGGCCATTCTCATTAGACAGGGATAAAAAAACAGCAGACCATGAGTTAATCACCTTACATCATTCCGCCAGCTTACTTTAAACAGATTTCTGTCGTTCATTCCAAGTTCAAATTATAACCACGGCCAGGAAATGATCTTCATTGCATGCTGTTGTTATCTACTGCTCAAGTCCATTTCATCGGTCTGTAATGCTGGACAGCGTCCAATGTGTTCTCCAGCAATGAAAAGGCCTCAAATCCTTCTCTGCAAATTCAGTTTCCTGTGACTGTTCCATATGGGCTACATGGTTTTTTTTTATTGAAATTCAGTTCACAATTGGCACTGTTTCAAAAGAAGCAGCCTCTTTTTGAAAAACATAAATTATGCTTACCTGATCCTTTCATTTCCCGAGGGGAGGAGAGTCCACGGCTTCATTCATTACTTGTGGGAAATAAGAACCTGGCCACCAGGAGGCAGCAAAGACATCCCAGCCAAAGGCTTAAATACCTCCCCCACTCCCCTCATCCCCCAGTCATTCTGCCGAGGGAACAAGGAACAGTAGGAGAAACATAATGGTATAAATGGTGCCAGAATATATATTACATTTAGGTTCGCCCGTCGGAGATACGGCGGAGGCCGTGAACTCTCCTCCCCTCGATGAAATTAAATCATCAGGTAAGCATTATTTATGTTTTCCATCTAAAGGGGAGGAGAGTCCATGGCTTCATTCATTACTTGTGGGAACATATACCCAAGCTCTAAAGGACACTGAATGAAACCAGGAGGGTGAAAGGCAGACCCCTAATCTGAGGGCACCACAGCCTGTAGAACCTTTCTCCCTAAAACAGCTTCCGCAGAAGCAAAAACGTTAAATTTATAAAACTTTGTAAAAGTATGCAAGGAGGACCAGGTAGCCGCCTTGCAAATCTGCTCCATAGATGCCTCATTTTTGAAGGCCCAAGATGAAACTACCGCTCTAGTGGAATGAGCCGTAATCCTCTGAGGAGGCTTATGACCCGCTGTCTCATAGGCCAAGCGGATCAAGCTCCTCAGCCAGAAAGACAAAGAAGTAGCAGTAGCCCTCTGACCCCTGCGCTTCCCTGAATATACAACAAATAGAGATGCAGATTGTCTGAAATTCATAGTAGCCTGAAGATAGAATCTCAAGGCACGAACCACGTCCAAATTATGAAGCAACCTCTCCTTAGGAGAAGAGGGATTCAGACACAAAGAGGGAACAACTATTTTCTGATTGATGTTACGATTAGACACCACAGTGCGAAGAACAGCCTTATCCCCATGGAACACCAGATAAGGAGGCTCATACTGCAAGGACGCCAGTTCAGATACTCTGTGCGGTGATGCAATAGCCAACAGAAAAAAAAACTTCCAAGATGTCAAGATAATGCATAGGCTCAAACGGAACCTTCTGCAAAACCTTAAGTACCAAGATTAAGCTCCAAGGGGGAGCAGACTGCCTAAAGACAGGCCTGATTCGAGACGGAGCCTGAACAAAAGATTGGATGTCAGGGAGCTCAGCGAATCTCCTATGCAACAGAACTGATAAGGCCGAAATTTGTCCCTTTAGGGAACTAGCGGCAAGACCCTTCTCCAAACCCTCTTGGAGAAAGGACAAAATCCTGGATACCCTCACCTTATGCCAAAAGTAGTCATGACTTTCTTGCCTGAACTAGAGTGTCAATCACATTCTCAGAAAAACCCGTTCTTGCCAAGACTAAGCGTTCAATCTCCACGCAGTCAGCCTCAGAGAATCTAGATTTTGATGTTGAAAAGGACCCTGTTCGAGCAGATCCCTGCGACAGGGTAACCTCCATGGCTGGGAGGATGACATCCCCACCAGATCCGCGAACCACATCCTCCTCGGCTAGGAGGGAGCAATCAGAATGGATGACACTCTCTCCCGTCTTATAGGAGCCACTACACGAGGAAGAAGCGGTAACGGAGGAAATATGTATACTAGACCGAACCCCCAAGGCATTGTCAATGCGTCTATTAGCTCCGCCTAGGGGTCCCTCAACCTCAATCCATATCGGGGAAGCTTGCAATTCAGCCTGGACGCCATGAGATCGATCTCCGGCGTCCCCCATCTGAGACAGATCTCCGTAAACACTTCGGGGTGAAGAGACCATTTCCCCGGATGAAAAGTCTGCCTGCTGAAAAAATCCCATTCCCAGTTGTCTACACCCGGGATGTGGATCGTAGAGATCGAACAGTTGTGGGTCTCCGCCCACTCCAGGATCCGAGACACCTCCCACATTGCCAGGGAGCTCCTTGTGCCCCCCTGGTGGTTAAAGGGACAGTCAAGTCCAAAAAAAAACTTTCATGTTTCAAATAGGGCATGTCATTTTAAACAACTTTCCAATTTACTTTTATCAACAAATTTGCTTTGTTCTCTTGGTATTCTAGTTGAAAGCAAACCTAGGAAGGCTCATATGATCATTTCTAAGTCCTTGAAGGCCGCCTCTATTTTATTTACTTTTCACAGCAGGGGAGAGCAAGCTCATGTAGGCCTTATAGATAGCATTGTGAGCATGCCCGTGGCTAGTGGCAGACACTGCACTAATTGGCTAAAATGCCAGTCAATAGATAATAACTAAAAGTCATGTGATTAGGGGCGGTCAGAAGATGTTTAGATACAGGTTAGTCACAGAATTAAAAAGTGTATTAATATAACAGTATTGGTTTTGCAAAACTGGGGAATGGGTAATAAAGGGATTATCTATCTTTTTAAATAACAAAAATTCTGGTGTTGACTGTCCCTTTAATGTAAGCCACCGAGGTAATAATGTCCGTCTGGAACCTGATGAAGCTGAAGTCCCCCAGAGCATTGTAGATTGGTCGTAGCTCCAGAATATTTATTGAAAGAAGAGACTCTAAGCGAGACCACTTCCCCTGCGCCATCCTGGCCCCCCAGGCAGCTTCCCATCCCGCCAGACTCACGTCCATGGTAAAAATCTCCCAGGACAGTCTCAGGAAGGATGTCCCCATGGACAGATGATCCTGGCGGATCTCACAGGAAAGGGAAATCCGAGTCCGCGCATCCATGTATATCTGCTGCGACAGATCGGAATAATCGCCATTCCACTGTCTCAACATGCACAATTGAAGAGGTCTGAGAAACCTGGCGAATGGAATGATGTGCATGCTGGAGACCATGAGCCCAATCATTTCCATTCACTAAGCTACAGATGGTCTCACCGTAGACTGAAGGATAAAACAAGTAGACACTATTTTTGTGCGTCGCTTGTCCGTGAGAAAGATCTTCATGGACACGGAGTCTATGTTCGTGCCGAAGAACTCCACCCTGGTACTGGGATCCAGAGAACTCTTCTCGAGATTGACAACCATGAGATTGAAGTAACTGCAGCAGGACCCTGGTGTGGGCCTCTGCCAGATGGAATGACAGCGCCTGAACCAGGATGTCGTCAAGGTAGGGCGCCACTGCAATTCCCTGGGATCTGGCTACTGCTAGAAGGGCCCTTAGGACCTTCGTAAAGACTCTTGGGGCCGTGGCCAGACTGAAGGGGAGAGCCACAAACTGGAAGTGCTGATCCAGAAAAGCAAATCTGAGGAACCTGAAATGGTCCCTGTGAATCGGAACATGAAGTTATGCATCCTTCAAGTCTATAGAGGTCATTAACTGCCCCTCCTGAACTAGGGGCAGAATAGACCTGATTGTTTCCATTTTGAACGATGGAACGGACAGGAACTTGTTTAAATCCTTTGAGGTCCAGAATCGGGCGGAATGTGCCCTCCTTCTTTGGGACCACAAACAAATTGGAGTAATACCCTAATCCCCTTTCTGCGTGGGGTACTGGTACGATAACCCCTAGAGCGGTGAGATCCCGCACACACCCCAGAAAGGCCTCTCTCTTATCCGGTCTTGAAGACAAGTTTGACTGAAGGAATCTGCCCTTGGGTGGAGAGGACTTGAACCCTATCCTGTAACCCTGGGCAACTACCTCCAGAACCAAGGGGTCCTGAACGTCCTGCAACCAGACATCTCAGAATAGAGATAATCTGCCCCCCACTTGGTCCGCAGACCAGTCTGGGGCCGCCCCTTCATGCAGTCTTAGTTTTGGCGGGCTTCTTGTTCTGCTTAGACTTGTTCCAGGCTTGGGCAGGCGTCCAGGCGCCCTTTGGTTGGTCCGCATTCGCTGTGGGCTGATGGCGTTGCGCCTTATCCCCACAAAAGGGATGAAAATTAGAACTCTTAGGTTTTGCCTTCTTATCCTGGGGAAGGAAGGCACCCTTGCCTCCTGTAACCATGGATATGATAGAGTCCAGACCTGGACCAAACAAGATCTTACCCTTAAAAGTCAAAGACAGCAACCTCGTCTTAGAGGTCATGTCTGCCGACCACGATTTTAGCCACAGAGCCCTGCGTGCTAGAACTGAAAAACCTGATACCTTAGCATTCAGGCCGATAATTTGCATATTAGCGTCACGAATGAAGGAGTTGGCCACCTTTAGGGCCTTAATCTTCTCCTGCACCTCCTCAAAAGAGGGTTCGCCCTCAATCAAATAAGGCATCGCACCAATATGACGCAGCTCCAGCAACCGCTGTTACCGCCGCTGCCGGCTGAAAAACAAACCTTGTGTGCCAAAAAATCTTTGCAACATGTTTTCTAGCTTCTTATCCAAAGGCTCCTTGAACGAAGAACTATCCTCTAAAGGAATTGTCGTGCGCTTAGCGAGCGTGGAGATGGCCCCATCCACCTTGGGAATGATCCCCCACAACTCTAGCTGGGCCTCTGGAACAGGGAAAAGCTTTTTAAATTGAGAAGAAGGGGAAAAGGAAGAACCTAATCGTTCCCACTCATTCTTAATAATGTTAGCCATTGTGACAGGAACCGGAAAAGTCTGGAGAACCACCTTGTCCTCGTAAACCTTATCCAACTTAGGAATGGAGGGCTCCTCTGGTAGTTTGGGTTTCGGAACCTCCAAGGTAGCCACCAGCACTTGTTTAAACAAAAAACGCAAGTTCTCCATTTTAAACCAAAAACGGGGTTTCTCCGCAGTCGGAGGTTTAGATGACACGGACTCCGACCCCGAAAGGGCCTCTTCCGACGCATCGGATTGGGCCTCATCATCGTACCCCTCCGCTGGGGCGTCCGACAGATACAAAACCTGGGACGGGCCACTATGAAAAGCTCTACGCTTGCGCTAAGCAGAACGCGGGCAAAGCATGGATCACCTTAGCAACTGCTGTTTCCAGTCTGCAAAGTCTGGCGGCCAAGCAATATCCCCCGAAGGGGTAACAGTCTGACCCTGGGGCGCTGCATGTGATATAAGGGAAGCCAAGGGGGAACGCACCTCGCGAGACGGAGACCCCTCAGAGGTGGACAGCTCAGTAGTGCTAGACATTCTCTTATGTTTGGAAGTCGTAGTCTTTTTAAGGCATGTGGAACACAGTTGCGTAGGCTGGTCTACCAAAACCTCACAATAAACTCAGGTATAAGACTTAGATATAGAGGGAGTACCCTTTAATGCGTCAGAATCCTCCATAGCCTTTAGAAAAAAGAACTAGAACAGGCACTTTTATAACCACCAATGGCCGGGGCACTCACCACCTCCTCTGAACCGGACTCAGAAACCGCTCGTCTCCTCCGTCGCAGATCAGACCGGAAGTGAAAAAGCCCCACCCGGTCACAAGGATGTCTACGCAGGACCGCCCCTGCCGAGGAGAAAAACGCACCAAATAAGACAGCGCGAAAACTCCCGGAAGAGAACCTGTCAGTTCCACAAGCCAGAGCCGCGTCCATGCACATAACGCAGCAATCACACAATAAACTTATTATGTACATAGCCCCCCTGCTCAATAATCCCCTCATAGGAATCTTACCCCTAAATTCTATAAAGATAAAGGCGCCACATGTGGCCCTGCTTTTGTGTTATCAAATATAAAAATGAAAGGATCTTACCAGAATCTACGCCATGGAACAGGAACATGGCCCTTCAAGTGTGACAAATAATAGCAGCGCTCTTGACATGGACTTGAGAGAAGAAAGCAATCTGCGAAACTCATCACCGCTGATTGCTAAAGGAGCTGTTAATATAAGTCGGGATGGTGTCGCAAAGGGAAGCTCCCCCTGTATCTCCGGACTCTAACATTCATCCAGGCCCTCGAGTTGAGAAGCTTAAAGGGCTACTTAAACTCCTGTCCCAAAGCGAAGGGTAGAACCGCTCATAAGAGACCTCCGATAATCTGGCACCTCTCTGCCACCTCCTGTGACGAAAGGCAAAGAATGACTGGGGGATGAGGGGAGTGGGGGAGGTATTTAAGCCTTTGGCTGGGGTGTCTTTGCCTCCTCCTGGTGGCCAGGTTCTTATTTCCCACAAGTAATGAATTAAGCCGTGGACTCTCCTCCCCTTTAGATGGAAAGCCGATTTATTTAATATGTTTCAAGATCCTTAATTTTGCGTTGCAAACATTACTTCAGAATGGAAAAGGAACTTGATGACATTTTTATTTAAAAAGGGACAGGAACATCACTATAACACCCTTAAAAGAACATTATGGGCCAGATTACAAGTGGAGTGCTAAATATTGCTTTTGTGAAAGCGATATTTGTGCTCCACTAAGTAATACCAGCGCACGCTAATGTGCACTGGTATTACAAGTTGACAGCAATGCGCTTCCATAGGCTCCAATGGGAGTCTTTTTCTCATGCAGTGAGACATGACATGAGAATCTAGCGCAGCGAAGGGGGTAAGTCGTGTAGCAATGGCAGCTAATTGTAAATATATATGTATATGACTATATACATATATATTTACTGTGAACACACAGTTCCCAAAGAACGTTTTTTTTTTTCTAACACCCCACTCCCGCCAACTTAACCCCCAAAATACTGCCTAGTGCAGTTATTTTTATTAAAAAGCTACATTTTTTTTAACAACATACAGTACACTGTATTTGGGGGCACTTGGAGCACATTTATAAAATGAACTAGAGATCTGATCTCTGGTTAATTTTATAAGCACTAATTGCTACAGCGAGGTCGTGGTAGTAATAACCAGCCACTTTTAAATGGCTAGTTATTAATCGCACACCCGCAAACAGGCAAATTTGTGCTCCACTTGTAATCTAGTCCTATATTCTTTAAGTTGCAATTGGTGTAGGCTAGGGATGGACAAATGTTTTGCAACATTCGGAAAATGAAATAAATGATTTGTTTGTTACAAATTTTAAATGTTTGTACAACATTCTAAAATTAGTTTAATGTATTAGTATTTCTAATGCTATCTTTAAATGTAATATCCAAATTATGCAATATTCGAAATAGAAAAATTTGAATGTATATATTTGTACCTGTTATGTATAAATTTACTAAATTCCCTAACACATGAATTATTGAACTTCTAAATAGTACAGTTAAGTCAAAATGTTACATTTAAAATTTCGAATGTGGATATTCGATCTAATTATGAATATTCAAAAAACGTAAATTGATTATCGATTTTTAATGGATTTTCGTTCTTAACATTCGAATATCCAAAACAAATGTCCACGGGACTATTCGTTCTACCAAGCAAATTGCACTTTCAGCACATTCGCCCACCCATAGTGTAGGCGCTGACTGTGTTATGTAAGTGCGCCCCAACAAAAAGGAAAAAAAAAGCGCACTCCTAGAATGTAGTACAGCACGTGCTTAATGGGACCGTAGTCACATTCGGTGAAGCAATGGCAAGAAGCCTATGTCTGCAACAACCAATCACCAGTTAGCTCCCAGTAGTGCATTGCTGCCGCAGACCCTACCTAGGTTTGTAAGTATATTGGAAAGATGTTTAAATGACATGCTCTCTCTGAATTCTGATATTTACATTTTCACTTTATTGTCCATTTGAAGCAACATTTTAGTGTATTAATAAAACTCTCTGATTTTTGTTAAACCACTTGATTCTCACTATGAGCTTGATTATCAAAATACATTACATATTACATTAAAATGGAATATAATGTAGGGACAAATCTGTTTAAAATTTAGGAGCCAGTAAGAATTTTTAGGAGCCGGACATATTTTTAGGAGCCAGACAGTGGAATTTGTAAATATATCTATGGAGAATCAACCAAAAAGTTAGGAGCCAGGGGTAAAATTCTAGGAGCCAGTGGCTACCTGGCTCCTGGGTTTGTCGAACCCTGATGTAGGTTATGGCTCGAGAAACACAGTTGCCAGGGAGATATTGACGCCTTAAAAATAGGCTCTGGTTTAGAGTTCCCAAGACAACCATGGGTTCCCCTCACATCCCCAATTGGCTGCACCTAATATAGGCATGTGTATATGGATTAGATATGTGCATTCAGGCATATTGTTCGGTAAGGAATCAGCAAGAAGGCTCTTTTCGGAGCCACATTTATTCTTTTGAAAGTGCAACACGCCGAGATCTGTACAAATCCAGATCTCAGTGTGTTGCAATTTCACTTGAAAAGAGACAAATTTGGGTTTGCGGTCGCCTTCTTCATGATTCATTAGAGAACAATGTGCCTAAACGCACATATCTAATATGGATATCCTTTTAAGGTTGCATTTACAATATTGCTATAATCAAGGTTTAACCCTCGGTTGTTAGAAAGGTCTGCAATTCTTCTCTGCAATTCTTGGTTATCCCAATGTGTTAAAAGTGTTAATAAAATAAAGTTTAAAGACAAAATTTTAACCCTTTCCGAATTAGTGGAAATCCATTGCCAACATGCACTTTACCTGCAAACGAAAATAACCCTAAATAGCATTTTTGTATAAAAAAGGAAATTTATGCTTACCTGAAAAATTTATTTTTTTCTCTACGAGACGACAAGTCCATGGATTCATCCTTATTTGTGGGATATTATCCTCCTGCTAACAGGAAGTGGCAAAGAGCACCACAGCAGAGCTGTCTATATATCTCCTCCCTTGACTCCACCCCCTAGTCATTTGACCGAAGGTATAGGAAGAAAAAGGAGAAACTAAAAAGGTGCAGGTGTGAATGAAGTTTGAAAACAAAAATATAATTACAGGGAGGGCCGTAGACTCGTCGTATCGTAGAAAATGTATCAGGTAAGCATAAATTTCCTTTCCTTCTACTAGATATGACGAGTCCACGGATTCATCCTTACTTGTGGGATACAATACTAAAGCAACAGGACACGATAAATGGGAGGGTCAAGACAGATACCTAAACGGAAGGCACCACTTCTTGAAGAACTTTTCTCCCAAAAATAGCCTCAGAAGAAGCAAAAGTATCAAATTTGTAAAATTTGGAAAAGGTATGAAGGGAGGACCAAGTCGCAGCCTTACAAATCTGTTCAACAGATGCATCGTTTTTAAAAGCCCATGTGGAAGCCACCGCTCTAGTAGAATGAGCTGTAATTTTTTCAGGAGGCTGCTGTCCAGCAGTCTCGTATGCCAAACGGATGATGCTTTTCACCCAAAAAGAAAGAGAGGTAGCCGTAGCTTTTTGACCCCTACGCTTTCCAGAATAAAACAACAAATAGAGAAGATGTTTGACGGAAATCCTTGGTCGCTTGTAAGTAAAACTTCAAGGCACGAACCACGTCCAAGTAATGTAACAGACGCTCCTTCTTAGAAGAAGGATTAGGACATAGAGAAGGAACAACAATTTCCTGATTAATATTCTTATTTGAAACAACCTTAGGAAGGAATCCAGGTTTAGTACGCAAAACCACCTTATCAGAATGGAATATAAGATAAGGCGAGTCGCATTGTAACGTAGAAAGCTCAGAAACTCTTCGAGCATCTATCAGTACTGCTTGGGGATCCCTTGATCTGGACCCGTAACAAGGAAGTTTGGCATTCTGACGAGATGCCATCAGATCCAATTCCGGTGTGCCCCATTGACGAATCAATACCGCAAACACCTCCGGATGGAGCTCCCACTCCCCCAGATGAAAAGTCTAACGACTTAGAAAATCCGCTACTTAGAAAATTCTCTACTCCTGGGATATAGATTGCCGACAGATGACACGAGTGAGTCTCTGCCCATCTAATTATCTTGGAAACTTCCATCATTGCTAGAGAACTCTTTGTTCCCCCTTGATGATTGATATATGCTACAGTCGTGATATTGTCCGACTGAAATCTTATGAATTTGGCCGAGGCCAGCTGAGGCCACGCTTGAAGAACGTTGAATATTGCCCTCAGTTCCAGAATATTGATTGGAAGTAGGGACTCCTCCTGAGTCCAAAGACCCTGAGCCTTCAGGGAATTCCAGACTGTACCCCAGCCCAAGAGGCTGGCGTCCGTCGTCACTATGACCCATGCTGGTCTGCGGAACCACATTCCCTGGGACAGATGATCCTATGACAACCACCAGAGAAGAGTCTCTCTGGTTTCTAGATCCAGATTTATCTGAGGAGATAAGTCCGCATAATCCCCATTCCACTGTCTGAGCATGCACAGTTGTAGTGGTGTGAGATGTAAGCGAGCAAACGGAACGATGTCCATTGCCGCTAACATTAATCCGATGACCTCCATACACTGCGCCACTGATGGCCGAGGAGTGGACTTTAGTGTCCGGCAAGTAGATAAGATCTTTGACTTTCTAACCTCCGTCAGAAATATTTTCATGTCTACCGAGTCTATCAGAGTTCCTAGTAATGGAACTCTTGTCAGTGGAACTAGTGAACTCTTTTGTATATTCACCTATCACCCGTGAGTTCTTAGAAAAGCCAACACAATGTCCGTGTGAGACTTGGTTAGCTGGTAAGTTGGCGCCTGAATCCAAATATCGTCCAGATAGGGTGCCACAGCTATGCCCCGCGGCCTTAGAACCGCCAGAAGGCACCCTAGCACCTTTGTGAATATTCTGGGAGCTGTAGCCAACCCGAAAGGAAGGGCCACAAACTGGTAGTGTTTGTCCAGGAAGGCGAACCTGAGAAACTGGTGATGATCTCTGTGGGTAGGAATGTGAAGATACGCATCCTTTAAGTCCACTGTAGTCATATATTGATCCTCCTGGATCATTGGTAAAATAGTTTGAATGGTTTCCATCTTGAATGATGGGACTCTGAGAAATTTGTTTGGGTATTTGAGATCTAAGATCGGTCTGAAGGTTCGCTCTTTTTTGGGAACCACAAACAGATTTGAGTAAAATCCCTCCCCCTGTTCTAGTTTTGGAACTGGACAGATTACACCCATGGTATATAGGTCTTTTACACAGCGTAAGAATGCCTCTCTTTTTGTCTGGTCTACAGACAAACGAGAAAGATGAAATCTCCCGCTTGGGAGAAAATCCTTGAATTCTAGTCGATACCCCCCTGGGTCACGATTTCTAATGCCCAGGGATCCTGAACGTCCCTTGCGCAAGCCTGAGCGAAGAGAGAAAGTCTGCCCCCTACTAGATCCGGTCCCGGATAGGGGGCTGCCCCTTCATGCTGTCTTGGTAGCAGCAGCGGGCTTCTTGGCCTGTTTTCCCTTATTCCAGGTCTGGTCAGGTCTCCAGACTGACTTGGATTGTGCAAAATTTCCCTCCTGCTTTGTGGCAGAGGAGGAAGTAGAGGGTCCACCTTTAAAGATTCGAAAGGAACGAAAATTATTTTGTTTGGCCCTCATTTTAACCGTCTTGTCCTGAGGAAGGGCATGGCCTTTACCTCCAGTAATGTCGGAAATGATCTCCTTTAGTTCAGGCCCGAATAGGGTCTTACCTTTAAAAGGGATAGCTAAAAGTTTAGATTTTGATGATACATCAGCAGACCAGATGTACTTGGTGTCGCTTGAGTAGGGGTTAAAGGTTGTGACACTTGAGAATTGGGTGGCATAACCTGATTCTCTTCAGACTGACTATCATCCCTAGACATACTTTTATCACTTAAAATATGTTCTTTGCCATGTAGGGCCCTTTAGTACATGAGGGACACATCTTAAGAGGGGGTTCCACAATGGCTTCTAAACACATAGAACATTGACTTTCCTCAAAGTCAGACATGTTGAACAGGCTAGTAATAACCACAAAAAGTCCTGAAAACACTTTATTTAGTGGGAAAAAAAACAATCTGAAAAAAAAACGGTACTGCGCCTTTAAGAGTAAAACAGCATACAAGTTTTCCAAAACTGTCTTAAAATGTAATAAATATCACAATTTTTGCATATATGTGTTTAATCTTGTCAGCTAAGATTGCACCTTAAGTAAGGAAAAGTTAACCCTTTATAGAAAAAAACATTACTCAAAAACGTTTATTAAAGTAATAAATTAAAGTAATAAATCAACCCCTTGCACCTCTACCTGCCTTCAGGGGTCTGTAAGACACACTATCCTTCGTTTTTTTGTCTAAGTCTGCAGCCTAGGCCCACCGGAGCTGGAGCTTGCTGTCTTCAGAATCAATTCAACTGCAAATCTGAGGCGCGAAAATAGGCCCTGCCCATCAATATCGATGTCTCTCATGCATAATGGAAACCGCTGCAAAGCGGTCTAGCAAACAAGCCATGTGGGTTTTCATATACCCCATCTATAAACGAAAGCCATGTGAACCCTTAAAGTGCCATCATCACAAAAAACGTTTGTACATAAAAATGTTAAATATCCTCAAAAACATGAAAACGTTTTGCCGACAAAATTATGATAACATTGTCAATCAATTGTTCCATAATAAACAGGTTCCCGTAATACTCCCTTCTTTACATGTAGGATTACTGCTTACCCCTTCCCTTAAAGGGACAGTCAAGTCCAAAAAAAAAAAACTTTCATGTTTCAAATAGGGCATGCAATTTTAAACAACTTTCCAATTTACTTTTATCACCAATTTTGCTTTGTTCTTTTGGTATTCTTAGTTGAAAGCTAGACCTAGAAAGGCTCATATGATAATTTCTAAGCCCTTGAAGGCCGCCTCTAATCACATGCTTCTGTATTTGCTTTTCACAGCAGGGGGAGCTAGTTCAGGTAATCCCTATAGATAACATTGTGAGCACGCCCGTGGATTGTGGCAGACACTGCACTAATTGGCTAAAATTAAAGTCAAAAGATAATAAATAAAATGTCATGTGACCATGGGCTGTCAGAAGATGTTTAGAAACAAGTTAATCACAGAGGTAAAAAGTGTATTATTATAACTGTGTTGGTTATGCAAAACATAATTTATGCTTACCTGATAAATTTATTTCTCTTGTAGTGTAGTCAGTCCACGGGTCATCCATTTCTTATGGGATTATATCTCTTCCCCAACAGGAAGTTGCAAGAGGATCACCCAAGCAGAGCTGCTATATAGCTCCTCCCCTCACATGTCATATCCAGTCATTCGACCGAAACAAGACGAGAAAGGAGAAACCATAGGGTGCAGTGGTGACTGGAGTTTAATTAAAAATTTAGAACTGCCGTAAAAAACAGGGCGGCCCGTGGACTGACTACACTACAAGAGAAATAAATTTATCAGGTAAGCATAAATTATGTTTTCTCTTGTTAAGTGTAGTCAGTCCACGGGTCATCCATTACTTATGGGATACCAATACCAAAGCTAAAAGTACACGGATGATGGGAGGGACGAGGCAGGAACTTTAAACGGAAGGAACCACTGCCTGTAGAACCTTTCTCCCAAAAACAGCCTCCGAAGAAGCGAAAGTGTAAAATTTGTAAAATTTTGAAAAAGTGTGAAGTGAAGACCAAGTTGCAGCCTTGCAAATCTGTTCAACAGAGGCCTCATTTTTAAAGGCCCAGGTGGAAGCCACAGCTCTAGTAGAATGAGCTGTAATCCTTTCAGGAGGCTGCTGTCCAGCAGTCTCATAGGCTAAACGTATTATGCTACGAAGCCAAAAAGAGAGAGAGGTAGCCGAAGCTTTTTGACCTCTCCTCTGTCCAGAGTAAACGACAAACAGGGAAGAAGTTTGACGAAAATCTTTAGTTGCCTGCAAATAGAACTTCAGGGCACGGACTAAGTCCAGATTATGCAAAAGTCGTTCCTTCTTTGAAGAAGGGTTAGGACACAATGATGGAACAACAATTTCTTGATTGATATTCCTGTTAGAAACTACCTTAGGTAAGAACCCAGGTTTAGTACGCAGAACTACCTTGTCTGAATGAAAAATCAGATAAGGAGAATCACAATGTAAGGCAGATAACTCAGAGACTCTTCGAGCCGAGGAAATAGCCATCAAAAACAGAATTTTCCAAGATAACAGCTTGATATCAATGGAATGAAGGGGTTCAAATGGAACACCTTGCAAAACGTTAAGAACTAAGTTTAAGCTCCACGGCGGAGCAACAGTCTTAAACACAGGCTTAATCCTAGCCAAAGCCTGACAAAAAGCCCGATTGTCTGGAACTTCTGCCAGACGTTTGTGCAGAAGAATAGACAGAGCAGAAATCTGTCCCTTTAACGAACTAGCAGATAAGCCCTTTTCTAAACCCTCTTGTAGAAAGGACAATATCCTAGGAATCCTAACCTTACTCCATGAGTAACTCTTGGATTCGCACCAATGTAAATATTTACGCCATATCTTATGGTAAATTCTTCTGGTAACAGGTTTCCTAGCCTGTATTAAGGTATCAATTACTGACTCCGAGAAGCCACGCTTTGATAAAATCAAGCGTTCAATCTCCATGCAGTCAGCCTCAGAGAAATTAGATTTGGATGGTTGTAAGGACCCTGAATTAGAAGGTCCTGCCTCAGAGGCAGAGACCATGGTGGACAGGACGACATGTCCACTAGGTCTGCATACCAGGTCCTGCGTGGCCACGCAGGCGCTATCAGAATCACCGATGCTCTCTCCTGTTTGATCTTGGCAATCAAACGAGGAAGCATCGGAAATGGTGGAAACACATAAGCCATGTTGAAGACCCAATGTGCTGTCAGAGCATCTATCAGCACCGCTCTCGGGTCCCTGGACCTGGATCCGTAACAAGGAAGCTTGGCGTTCTGGCGAGACGCCATGAGATCCAGATCTGGTTTGCCCCAACGATGAATCAGTTGAGTGAAGACCTCCGGATGAAGTTCCCACTCCCCCGGATGAAAAGTCTGGCAACTTAGAAAATCCGCCTCCCAGTTCTCCACGCCTGGGATGTAGATCGCTGACAGGTGGCAAGAGTGAGACTCTGCCCAGCGAATTATCTTTGAGACTTCCAACATTGCTAGGGGACTCCTGGTTCCCCCTTGATGTAAGCCACAGTCGTGATGTTGTCCGACTGAAATCTGATGAACCTCAGAGTTGCTAACTGAGGCCAAGCTAGAAGAGCATTGAAAATTGCTCTTAACTCCAGAATATTTATTGGGAGGAGTTTCTCCTCCTGAGTCCATGATCCCTGAGCCTTCAGGGAATTCCAGACTGCGCCCCAACCTAGAAGGCTGGCGTCTGTTGTTACAATCGTCCAATCTGGCCTGCGAAAGGTCATCCCTTTGGACAGATGGGGCCGAGAAAGCCACCATAGAAGAGAATCTCTGGTCTCTTGATCCAGATTTAGCAGAGGGGACAAATCTGAGTAATCCCCATTCCACTGACTTAGCATGCACAATTGCAGCGGTCTGAGATGCAGGCGCGCAAATGGTACTATGTCCATTGCCGCTACCATTAAGCCGATCACCTCCATGCACTGAGCTACTGACGGGTGTGGAATGGAATGAAGGGCACGGCAAGCATTTAGAAGCTTTGATAACCTGGCCTCCGTCAGGTAAATTCTCATCTCTACAGAATCTATAAGAGTGCCTAGGAAGGGAACCCTTGTAAGTGGCAATAGAGAACTCTTTTCCACGTTCACCTTCCACCCATGCGACCTCAGAAATGCCAGAACTATCTCTGTATGAGACTTGGCAGTTTGAAAACTTGACGTTTGTATCAGAATGTCGTCTAGGTACGGAGCCACCGCTATGCCTCGAAGCCTGAGTACTGCCAAAAGTGAGCCCAGAACCTTTGTAAAGATTCTTGGGGCCGTAGCTAACCCGAAGGGAAGAGCTACAAACTGGTAATGCCTGTCTAGGAAGGCAAATCTTAAGTACCGGTAATGATCCTTGTGAATCGGTATGTGAAGGTAGGCATCCTTTCAGTCCACTGTGGTCATGTATTGACCCTCTTGGATCATGGGTAGGATGGTTCGAATAGTTTCCATTTTGAATGATGGAACTCTTAGGAATTTGTTTAGGATCTTTAAGTCCAAGATTGGTCTGAAGGTTCACTCTTTTTTGGGAACCACAAATAGATTTGAATAGAATCCTTGCCCGTGTTCCGTCCGCGGAACTGGGTGGATCACCCCCATTAGTAAGAGGTCTTGTACACAGCGTAGAAACGCCTCTTTCTTTATTTGGTTTGCTGATAACCTTGAAAGATGAAATCTCCCTTGTGGAGGAGAAGCTTTGAAGTCCAGAAGATATCCCTGAGATATGATCTCCAACGCCCAGGGATCCTGGACATCTCTTGCCCAAGCTTGGGCAAAGAGAGAAAGTCTGCCCCCCACTAGATCCGTTTCCGGAAAGGGGGCCCTCTCTTCATGCTGTCTTAGGGGCAGCAGCAGGTTTTCTGGCCTGCTTGCCCTTGTTCCAGGACTGGTTAGCTTTCCAGCCCTGTCTGTAACGAGCAACAGCTCCTTCCTGTTTTGGAGCGGAGGAAGTTGATGCTGCTCCTTCCTTGAGGTTACGAAAGGCACGAAATTTAGACTGTTTGGCCTTTGATTTGGTCCTGTCCTGAGGCAGAGCATGGCCCTTACCTCCCGTAATGTCAGCGAAAATTTCTTTCAAGCCAGGCCCGAATAAGGTCTGCCCTTTGAAAGGAATATTAAGCCATTTAGATTTAGAAGTCACATCAGCTGACCAGGATTTAAGCCACAGCGCTCTGCGCGCTTGGATGGCGAATCCGGAGTTCTTAGCCGTAAGTTTGGTTAAATGTACGACGGCATCAGAAACAAATGAGTTAGCTAGCTTAAGTGCTTTAAGCTTGTTCATAATTTAATCCAATGGAGCTGTGCAAATGGCCTCTTCCAGAGACTCAAACCAGAATGCCGCCGCAGCAGTGACAGGCGCAATGCATGCAAGGGGCTGTAAGATAAAACCTTGTTGAACAAACATTTTCTTAAGGTAACCTTCTAATTTTTTATCCATTGGATCTGAAAAGGCACAACTATCCTCCACCGGGATAGTGGTACGCTTAGCCAAAATAGAAACTGCTCCCTCCACCTTAGGGACCGTCTGCCATAAGTCCCGTGTGGTGGCGTCTATTGGAAACATTTTCCTAAATATAGGAGGGGGGGGGGAAAAGGCACACCGGGTCTATCCCACTACTTGCTAATAATTTCTGTAAGCCTCTTAGGTATAGGAAAAACATCAGTACACACCGGTACCGCATAGTATTTATCCAGCCTACATAATTTCTCTGGAATTGCAACCGTGTTACAATCATTCAGAGCCGCTAATACCTCCCCTAGCAATACGCGGAGGTTCTCAAGCTTAAATTTAAAATTAGAAATCTCTGAATCCAGTCTTCCTGGATCAGATCCGTCACCCACAGAATGAAGCTCTCCGTCCTCATGTTCTGCAAATTGTGACGCAGTATCGGACATGGCTCTCCCATCATCAGCGCGCTCTGTCCTTAACCCAGAGCAATCGCGCTTGCCTCTTAATTCTGGCAATTTAGATAATACTTCTGTCATAACAGTAGCCATGTCTTGCAAAGTGATTTGTATGGGCCTCCCTGTTGGCGCCACAATATCACGCACCTCCTGAGCGGGAGGCGAAGGTACTGACACATGAGGAGAGTTAGTCGGCATAACTTCCCCCTCGTTGTCTGGTGATAATTTCTTTACATGTAAAGATTGACTTTTATTTAAAGTGACATCAATGCAATTAGTACACAAATTTCTATTGGGCTCCACAATGGCCTTTAAACATAGTGAACAATAGATTCATCTGAGTCAGACATGTTTAAACAGACTAGCAATGAGACTAGCAAGCTTGGAAAAAACTTTCAAATAAATTTACAAGCAATATAAAACACGCTACTGCGCCTTTAAGAAGCACAAAAAGCTGTCACAGTTGAAATAACAATGAACCAAATTAGTTATAGCAACCAAATTTTCACAGTAAATGTATTAAGTTAGCAGAGCATTGCACCCACTTGCAAATGGATGATTAACCCCTTAATACCCAAAAACGGATAACAATTATATAATTAACGTTTTTATCACAGTCAAACACACTGTCACAGGTCTGCTGTGACTGATTACCTCCCTCAAAACGAATTTTGAAGACCCCTGAGCTCTCTAGAGACGTCCTGGATCATGGAGGATGAAGTAGGAAGATAGTGACTGAAATTTTACTGCGCAAAAAAGCGCTAAAATAGGCCCCTCCCACTCATATTACAACAGTGGGGAAGCTCAGTAAACTGTTTCTATGCAGAAAACAAAGATAGCCATGTGGCAAAAATCATGCCCCAATAAGTTTTATCACCAAGTACCTCACAAAAAACGATTAACATGCTAGTAAACGTTTTGAACATATATTTTAAAAGCTATGAAGTGTTATTAATAAGCCTGCTACCAGTCGCATTTACTGCAGTGAAGGCTCATACATTACTTCAGTATTAACAGTATTTTCTGAGTGAAATTCCATTCCCTAGAAAAATACTTCAGTGTACACACACTCATCAACCTAATACCAGTCGCTACCACTGCATTTAAGGCTGAACTTACATTACATTGGTATTAGCAGTATTTTCTCAGTCAATTCCATTCCTTAGAAAAATAATTTACTGCACATACCTCATTTGCAGGGGGGCCCTGCATGCTATTCCCCTCTTTCTGAAGTTACCTCACCCCTCAGAATGTATGAGAACAGCCAGTGGATCTTAGTTACGTCTGCTAAGATCATAGAAAACGCAGGCAGATTCTTCTTCTAATGCTGCCTGAGAACAAACAGCACACTCCGGTGCCATTTAAAATAACAAACTTTTGATTGAAGAAATAAACTAAGTTTAAAAACATCACAGACCTCTCACAACGACCTATCTTTAGTTAGGTTGCAAGAAAATGACTGGATATGACATGTGAGGGGAGGAGCTATATAGCAGCTCTGCTTGGGTGATCCTCTTGCAACTTCCTGTTGGGGAAGAGATATAATCCCATAAGAAATGGATGACCCGTGGACTGACTACACTTAACAAGAGAAATGGGTAATAAAGGAATTATCTATCTTTTAAAACAACAAAAATTCTGGTGTTGACTGTCCCTTTAAGGGAACTATGTCAGCCAGTTCTGAAATACCACAGTCTCTCCTGAAAAAAATGACTGAACATACCTCAATGCTTATAGCATGAAAAACGTTCCTCATACTGAAGCTTCTCAAGTACTCCTCAGCCATTCTGTGGGAACTACTCTGGATCTTAGTGACAACTGCTAAGATCATCAGTCTCCAGGCAGAAATCTTCATCCATCTGCTGCCTGAGAAAAAATAGCACACACCGGTACCATTTAAAATAAAAAACTATCATTTTATCACCTCTTTCACTTTACCTCTTCCTATTACTTAGTATAGGCAAAGAGAATGACTGGGGGGTGGAGTCAAGGAAGGAGCTATATAGACAGCTCAGCTGTGGTGCTCTTTGCCACTTCCTGTTAGCAGGAGGATAATCTCCCACAAGTAAGGATGAATCCGTGGACTCGTCGTATCTAGTAGAAGAAATAGTAGAAAACGCTATCTGTCAAGTTTATACAATTGGGAAAAAATAATTGAAAACATATATTATTTTTTTTCATAAATTTGGCAGCAGCCAGCTCCAATAAATTAGCAACTATTCAACACAGTGCATATGCAGCCTATTAAATGTATTTATTAGACGATTCAGCTATTTCTGTATGTCTCGCTCTGGTTCCAATCCAACCATTTCAGCATGAATGAGAAAGGAAATGAAAGCTGAGATTTGCGCATTGTTCCTATTTGGTTTATTAAGCAATATATAGTGAATAGGAACAAATATTTTAATGTCTCTCTAAAATGCAGCATCTGTCTTTCATGTGGATATTGTGAAATGGCAATTTTCTAAACAGCTAAACACCAGGTTGATTTAAAGAAGGGGTTTTGTGATTACAGGCCCCAATGGATTGGCCAATATGACTACATACCCCCTTTACCAGACTTTTGAAAAAATCATAATATTCACCAGTCTGATTAAAGGGAAAGGGGACGATTTATCAAACAGTCAATCGGCCCCAATGCATCTGTTTCCGCACAAGCCTTCAGGCTCGCTGGAAACAGGAGTTAAGAAGCAGCGGTCTTAAGACCGCTGCTCCTTAACTCGTACGCCTCCTCTGAGGCCGTGGACAGCAATCTGCCCGATCGTGTACGATCAGGTTGATTGACACTCCCTGATAACGGCCGATTGGCCATGAATCTGCAGGCGGCCCCATAGTGTGCACTTTTTTCCCCCTTTAAATCTACATTTAGCCACCAATCGGCAAGCGCTACCCAGGTGCTGAACCTTAAATGGGCCGGTTCCTAAGCTTTCATTACTGCTTTTTCAAATAAAGAAAATTGATAATGGGCGTAAATTAGAAAGTTGCTTAAAATTTCATGCTCTATCTGAATCATGAAAAAAAAAAATTGGGGGTTTAGTATCCCTTTAATCCTCCTAACCAAGCCCTGTATTGTCAGCAACATACATTAGTTTCCTGTGCATGCAAACAATTACGTAATCGAACTCCACATATGTTTCAAAAGAATGTGTGCAATGCAATTATGAGATTACTGAGCATGTCACATGGAGGTAGCAAATTTCGACAGAGGACTAAATTACTATTCACATTTCTTATTAAAGCAGCACATATGCAGTTAAGCATGCTGGCTGGTAGCAAATTTTAACGAGGTAATTTTTCATTAAATTACACAACGTTTTTGACTGCTTCTGCATTGAGGAGCAAGCTTTATTAAAAAGGACAGTTAATCAAGAATTGTTATTGCTTAAAAATATAAATAATCCCTTTATTACCCATTCCCTAGTTTTGCATAACCAACAAAACTGAACGTATCTGAACGTTATTCAATAAAGAATAACATTAAAATGAAGCAAATTTAATACTAGAAGTAAACTTGATTTTATAAAAAATTCTATGTTCTATCTGAATCACAAAATAAAAATGTTGAGTTTCCTTTTGCGAAATAGACATTTGTAATACATGATAGTACTTAGGTTAATGAACTTGTCTGAATGGATCCAACATTTAAACAAAAGTTCACGGACAAACGCAGACTGTGAAGCTTGTGAGTCAGGAAAAAGCTACTTTCCCACTGAACGATGAACAGGAAGTACGGAGATTACAGCCAAGACCAAGTATAATATGAAACATTTTCAGTCTTCAAACTGAAGTGAAACAGAGGATCTTAATTGATTTCCTTTTTTTCTCTCTTTAAATATTCCCACATAGCAATCTTTTCAAAGACTCGGGAGAACTGGTTAACCCTTTACCTGACAGTGTTTCATGATACTGAAATCTTTCTTAAATGAAGGTGATAAAAGACAAGGCTAATAGATGTTGAGATCCAGCATATTTCAACAACTTATTCATCAGCAGCCAAAAAGATCTGTTGCATAATCTAATTTCCTCCAGCAAGTAAGGGGTGTATTTAGTCATCTGTAATTGCAAACAGTAAATCCTATGGATCTCCTCTGACTGCATTTGTGACCTCAGATCCCAGTAGTCTGTGAAATATGCTCACTGTCTGGCAACAGGGAAAGAGTATGAATTAAAGGGACTTTAAACACTTTGAGATTGTAATATAAAATGTTTAATTACTGTATATGTAGTAAACTAACTGCTATACTTCTATTATTTATGTTTTATTATTTTTGATGTCCGATTTATTTAACTTTAAACGGAAAATGGTTGGATTTCTCAATTCTGCTGGAAGCCACCATGTTGAAACCTAGGTTATATAATATCTTCTGCTGGATACAATTAGGGACAGATAAACAGAGGAGTGTGCAAACAATGACTGTGTGGAAACTGTTAGCCTTGTTTGCATGCTCTTTTATATCTGTCCCTAATTGTTCTCAACAAAAGAAAAAAATCCATTACCTTTAAGAAATTACTTTATAGAAACCAAACCTTTACAATTACATTTTTAATATTTAACCAACTAATAGAATTACAACAGAAAACAAAATATCTACATACTATTCCCAGTCTAACCTTTACCTTAAATACATAATTACGGAGAAATTTATCATGAAGTGAACGCCTCCTATGGGTTGAAAGCTCCCTCATTTGAACCCGTAACTGATAATTATGACGCAGCAGTTCAAACCACTGCTACCTAAACCCTCTCTGCCAACTTAAGAGTTGGCGAATGAAAATCCCCCCAAAGTGATTCAAACGTGCAATTGGTTGTTGAGAGTACAGAAATAAACAGGGCACATGTGGAGGCTTGTGCAATGGTAAATATGGGGAGCAAATGTGCCCCACAATTTGTGATCACAAGTAGGGATGGGCGAATGTTTTGCAACATTCGAAAAATGAAACAAATTTTTACAAATTAATTTGTTTCGAATGTTTGTACAACATTCTAACATTCGTTTAATCTAATAGTATTTCTAATGCTTTCTTTAAATATAATACTCTATTCAAATTTTCTAATAATTCAATTCGAATTACACAATATTTGAAAAATCCGAATTTATATATTTGTAATAGTAATTCTAATGCTCTCTTTAAATGTAATATTCAAATGTATGCAATATTCGAATTAGAAACCTTGTCTGAGTATTTACACAATGATAAATCTGCCACTATATTTTTTTTTACTCTTTAATATCAATTGAAAGGGATACTAAGCACAAATTTTTTTTCTTTCATGATTCAGAACCAAAAAAGGGCTGGCTCCTAAGTTTTACATTCCTGCTTTTTCAAATAAAGATACCAAGAGAACGAAGAAAAATTGATAATAGGAATAAATTAGAAAGTTGCTTAAAATTGCATGCTCTATCTGAAACATGAAAGAAAAAATTTGAGTTTAGCATCCCTTTAAGCTAAAATTCACAGCCTATTCTGTTTTCAAATATAAGGCACACAGAAAAATATAAACCTGAGAGACAATACATTTTCCCCTAGAAAGAGTTAGGAATATAAGAGATATGCAAAAGAACAAACAAATAAATGGATAAATGTTAAAGGGACATCAAAGCCAATTATTTTCTTTATAAAAATGGGTATTTTAAAAATATTTGTAATGTTTTTTCTATTATCCAGATTATCCGGAATAAAGCATATATTTCCCTTTAAAGGGACACTGAACCCAAATGTTTTCTTTCATGATTCAGATAGATAGAGCATGTAATTTTAAGCAACTTTCTAATTTACTTCTATTATCAATTTCTTTATTCTCTTGCTATCTTTTTTTGAAAAGAAGGCATCTCAGCTAAGGAGCCAGCAAATGTTTGGTTCAGACCATGGACAGCACTTCTTTAAAGGTGCTGTCCAATCAGCAAGGACAACCCAGGTTGTTCACCAAAAATGGGCCGACATCTAAACTTACATTCTTGCTTTACAAATAAACATACCAAGAGAATGAAGAAAATTTGATAATAGAAGTAAATTAGAAAGTTGCTTAATATTGCATGCTCTATCTCACGAAAGAAAAATTTTGGGTTTAATATTGGTTGATGTTTCTTCTAATTAACCAATATAGCAATTTGAGATATTATCAGCCAATAAGCAACCATTTAACCCGTTTCCACTTAAAGGGATGTGAAACAGAGCTACTTTAGGCAGAAAATAAATAAATATATATATATATATATATATATATATATATATATATATATATATATATATATATATATATATATATATATATATATATACACACACACACGTGTTAAATTAAACAAGGAAAAGTTCTTGTTTTCTTGCTAAATGAGCACTTAGAATTCCTCAATGTAGCCACTGTCTACAACTGGATAAAAGAGCAGACATTACAGAACTTAAGTTCTATTTTCACATGATTTTTGCAGCAAAATTCCTCTGAACTGAACATGGACAAACTAATTGCAGCTAGATTAGATGTCCCCTAGCAACACTTCAAAGGAAAAACCGCTATTCTGCCTTCCTGTAGAGATCCCAGCCCCCTTTTGGGGCTGTTACAGTAAGTAATGGACCCTATACAAATTAAGTTAAAAGGTAAAGTCCATTTAAAATGTTAAATATGTATTGCAATAATTTATACTAATTATAACCTACTGCTTAGTGCTTTTTACTTACAACAATGAAAAATAATTTTATATCTCTTTAACCCCTTCGCTACCGGGAATTTCATAGAAAAATATATGCCCAGTGTACCGGAGAGTTTTTAGCATATTCGCTATCATTCAGTATAAACAGAAATAGAGTCTGTTTTTTTTACCTATGAAAATGATATATATTTTAAAATTGAAAACCCAGGGTATTGATCTAGGTCCATTTTGGTATATTTCATGCCACTATTTGGCCACCAAATACAATCATATACAAAAAAAAAACAATGGTTCAAAAACAGCAGGCAATTAGAAGGCCGTTAATTGCAGCTGCGCACCACACTTTGAAATTCCTGGCAGTGAAGGGGTCCTGGCTTGTAAAGTTCATTTTTGCTGTAGTGTAGTAATTACCCTCTCACCTGACAACTCTGACTCCCTGGTCCCTTCCAAAAAGCTCTATTTCCTCTTCTCCCTTCCACAGTTCACCACCATCTTAGATACTGTCAGACAGTCTGCCAATACGCAGTTTAAGTTGCTTTTTAAAAAAATATATTTATTTATTTCTGTAGTGTAAAGTTCCTCCTACTTCCCTGCCACCCCCCCCCCCCCCAACAGATGTTACCCTTCCCACTCCCACTGTCATGGCTCCTTCCCCCACCCAGTCTGTCATTAACAAACTATGTTTATTTAATATTATTTATTTTCTATATTTTTCTGTAGTGTAGGGGTACCCTCACCCTTACCACCTCCCTCTTCCAAGGGATTACTTTTTTCTGTAGTGTAGGGCCCCCCTCCACCCTCAAGGCCATATTTTTCTGTAGCATAGGGCCCTTTCCCTTCTTCACCATTCATAATCTTTTTCTGTAATGTATTATTTAAAAGGAAATGTTTGTTTGTTTTAACCACTCAAGGGTCAAGTTGAGCGGGAACCCATAGGAGCAGAGTTCCTGCACTATTGTTGCAGATGGAACCAAGTTCCCTCTGTACAGAGAACTAATACTCTTCAGTAAACACTGCTGCTGCTGGTGGGAGGAACTGAAGCACAGTCTGGTTAGAGTGATAGTGAGATTGCAAGCCAATCAGTGGTCCTGCTGTGTGATCACCCGGCACTGTGTGGAACACATGGTGCTTACATTTCTCTGTGGCTTACTCTGAGTTTATTTAGCTCCCGTCAGCAGAAATGGGACAATTGCACCTTATTTGGGTGAGACTCTGTGACAGAGGAGATGTCTCAGACCTAAAGACAACCATTCAACCCTTCATTGGTTTTAATTTGCTTTCATTAACCAAAGTGTATAGATTATATACATATAAATACAGTGTGTGTGTGTATATATAAAACAATACAGGGAGTGCAGAATTATTAGGCAAATGAGTATTTTGACCACATCATCCTCTTTATGCATGTTGTCTTACTCCAAGCTGTATAGGCTCGAAAGCCTACTACCAATTAAGCATATTAGGTGATGTGCATCTCTGTAATGAGAAGGGGTGTGGTCTAATGACATCAACACCCTATATCAGGTGTGCATAATTATTAGGCAACTTCCTTTCCTTTGGCAAAATGGGTCAAAAGAAGGACTTGACAGGCTCAGAAAAGTCAAAAATAGTGAGATATCTTGCAGAGGGATGCAGCACTCTTAAAATTGCAAAGCTTCTGAAGCGTGATCATCGAACAATCAAGCGTTTCATTCAAAATAGTCAACAGGGTCGCAAGAAGCGTGTGGAAAAACCAAGGCGCAAAATAACTGCCCATGAACTGAGAAAAGTCAAGCGTGCAGCTGCCAAGATGCCACTTGCCACCAGTTTGGCCATATTTCAGAGCTGCAACATCACTGGAGTGCCCAAAAGCACAAGGTGTGCAATACTCAGAGACATGGCCAAGGTAAGAAAGGCTGAAAGACGACCACCACTGAACAAGACACATAAGCTGAAACGTCAAGACTGGGCCAAGAAATATCTCAAGACTGATTTTTCTAAGGTTTTATGGACTGATGAAATGAGAGTGAGTCTTGATGGGCCAGATGGATGGGCCCGTGGCTGGACTGGTAAAGGGCAGAGAGCTCCAGTCCGACTCAGACGCCAGCAAGGTGGAGGTGGAGTACTGGTTTGGGCTGGTATCATCAAAGATGAGCTTGTGGGGCCTTTTCGGGTTGAGGATGGAGTCAAGCTCAACTCCCAGTCCTACTGCCAGTTTCTGGAAGACACCTTCTTCAAGCAGTGGTACAGGAAGAAGTCTGCATCCTTCAAGAAAAACATGATTTTCATGCAGGACAATGCTCCATCACACGCGTCCAAGTACTCCACAGCGTGGCTGGCAAGAAAGGGTATAAAAGAAGAAAATCTAATGACATGGCCTCCTTGTTCACCTGATCTGAACCCCATTGAGAACCTGTGGTCCATCATCAAATGTGAGATTTACAAGGAGGGAAAACAGTACACCTCTCTGAACAGTGTCTGGGAGGCTGTGGTTGCTGCTGCACGCAATGCTGATGGTGAACAGATCAAAACACTGACAGAATCCATGGATGGCAGGCTTTTGAGTGTCCTTGCAAAGAAAGGTGGCTATATTGGTCACTGATTTGTTTTTGTTTTGTTTTTGAATGTCAGAAATGTATATTTGTGAATGTTGAGATGTTATATTGGTTTCACTGGTAAAAATAAATAATTGAAATGGGTATATATTTGTTTTTTGTTAAGTTGCCTAATAATTATGCACAGTAATAGTCACCTGCACACACGGATATCCCCCTAAAATAGCTAAAAACAAACTAAAAACTACTTCCAAAAATATTCAGCTTTGATATTAATGAGTTTTTTGGGTTCATTGAGAACATGGTTGTTGTTCAATAATAAAATTAATCCTCAAAAATACAACTTGCCTAATAATTCTGCACTCCCTGTATTAACTGTGAGGGGATGGAAGTCTTTGTGAGTTCCCACACTTTTTTTTGTAGGACTTGACCCCTGAACCCACTTATAATAAAAGCATTTAAAGTGACGGTATAAAACAGAAAAGCCATTTAGAATGCAGCCGTAGAACGCGAAAAGCAGACCAGAAAACTAAGATGCATTTGCTCTGAGAGTTTATAAAGCAAGTATATTTGCTAAAATGATTACAGACAGTACACATTAAAGAAAGATTGTTAAATTATTCAGTGGTAAGGATTAATGTTGAATGTTTTCTAATAGTATAATGTCTAAAAATGGATACACAGATTAAAATAAACAGCATTTTCTTTATGGAGAAAAGCTATATTCTCACATATACCATTAGAAGATGTAATTTTAAGACTAGAAACCCTGCACCTCTGCAAGTGGGTTAAACACATATTAAAAGTACTGCTTAGAAACTGTTGTTGATCCAATTAGCAACGCTAGTTACATAGTGCTCTGTGGCTCCCAAGCGGTATTTCTGCTATGTATTTAATCCCTTTGCTGTCGTATAATGGCCTTTAAAATGGATATGTAAGTCAAAATTAAACTTTCATGGCTCACATAGAGCATGCAGTTTTATTGTCAGTTATCAAATTTGGTTTGTTGTCTTGGTATCAGTTGTTGAAAAGTATACCTACACTGGACCTACATTGGATCACCAGCTTTTCTTTAGCTAGGTCCCAGCAGTGCACATTGCTGCTCTGGGCCTGACTTTATGGTTGTTATCAAGCTGTAAGGGTGGATGAATGTTGGTTGCATTTGTTGCGCCTCCTAATTGAATGCTGAATCTTTGATGTAAAATTGTAAATGTTATTATTGTGAAGTGGAAGAGCTTCATGAAATGTGTTTCCATGGCAAAGCAGCTGAACAGAAGTCCAACATCAGCATGTGCAATGCCAAGTGTTGGCTGGAGTGGTGTAACACACACCTCCACTGGACCCTGGAGCAGTAGAAATATGTTCTCTGGAGTGATGAATCATGCTTCACTATTTGGCATCTGATGGAGGAATCCAAGTGTGGAGGAGGCCAGGTGAACACTACCTATTGGAATATGCATAGTGCCTACTGTAAAGCTGGAGGAGAGATAAGGGTGTGAGCTAGGCCCCTTACAGTAAAGGGTCATCTTAAAGTGCCATAAAAATTGTTGAGATCTGTGCATATCCTAAAAGGGTTAAGTAAAAATAGTTTGCATAAAAAAATGTTTACTAATTGCTGTCTGGAGTAGTCTGATCCACCCCCCTTATCAGTGTTTAGCATCAGAAACACAGGCATTGTATTTCACAGCAGCTTATTTGCTTCTAGGCTTGCCCCAGCAGATAATCATGGTGTAGTTAGAGCTGTACAATTCGGAAACTTAAAAGAAAGGGTTAATGGCGAGGCACTGCAGTATACATTTACAGGTAAAGTAATTCAAGCACATATTATATTTTGTCTCTATCCCAACTTGTTTATGTCCCTTTAATGCTACAAGATACAAAAGACATTTTAGACAATTGGGTGCTTCCAACTTTGTGTCAACGGTGTGTGAAAGGCCCTTTCCTTTTTCAGCATGGCGTTGCCCCTGTGCATAATGTGAGGTCCATGAAGACATAGTTTGAGGAGATTGGTGTGGAGGAACTTTAGTGGCCTACATAGGGCCATGACCTGAACACATTTGAGATTAATTGGAATGCCGACTGAACCATACTTTCTCGTTTAACATCACTGCTGGACCTTACAAACGCTCTTTCGAATGAATGGGCACAATCTCCTAGCCAAAATTTTGTAGAAAGCCTCCCCAGAAGAATAGCTACTGTTATAACAGCAAAGCAGAAAGGGCACCATTAATGCCTATGGTTTTGGCAAGCTCATAGAGGTGTGATGGTCAGGTGCCCATATTGTATACACATAATTTTTTTTATTACTTCAAAAACCATTTAGTTTTTTTTTTAGCAAAGGTAATATTTGAGCATAGTATGCAATATTAGAATAATCAAATACTAACATTTGAATGCCCAGCTTTATTTATCTGACAGCACCTCTGTTAAAAGGGGCAGTAAATGTACACCAGCTATTTAAAGGGCCAGTCAACCCAAAAAATATACAGGAACATCAGAAAGATAATGGGTGTATATTGGAACGTTTTTTTATAATGCATGCTTTATCTGAATCATGAAACTTTTTGGATTTTTTAGTGTCCTGTTAAGAAGAGGGTGTATGCATGCGCTATCAGTCCTTTATTCATGAGGGGATACAAGTGCTCGCCCCTCTGGATGTTACATTGTGATTGGCTGTACTGCCTAATGACATGGTTATTAAAGGGCCAGTCAACCCAAAAAATGTTCAAACGTATTTAGATATTGTTTGCAACGATAAGTACGGCAAACAGTATCCCAATGTTGATAGAATTAGGTTGTGAAACTTAAATTACTTACAAGTTCACCTTCGGCCGTTTATAGATGGCCGTCTGAGCCCTCCACCCCGATGTCATCCTGAGCTTGTAAACCTCGTCCACTAAATGAAACTAATCGTTCCTGCGCATCCCCGTGATTTGCGCATGTGCAATGCTCCGTTTATGCTGAATGCACACACTGGTCTGCCGCATTCAAGAACTGCTATGATACTGAGCGGTTGTTTTTAGTTCCTTACTAAAAAAGCCCCCTTCAACATAAACGGCACATTGCACGTGCGCAAATCGCGGCAACGTGCAGGATCGATTAGTTTCATTTAGTGGACAATGTGTACAAACTCAGGATGACATCAGAGGTGGAGGGCTCAGGCGGCCTTTTAAAAACGGCGAAAGGTGAACTTGCAAGTAATTTAACTTCCCAAAGTAATTCTATCAACATTGGGATACTGTTTTCAGTACTAATCGTTGCAAACAATATCAAATACGTTTGAACATTTTTTGGGTTGACTGGCCCTTTAATAACCATGTCATTAGGCAGTACAGCCAATCACAATATAACATCCAGAGGGGCGAACACTTGTATCCCCTCATGAATAAAGAACTGATAATACTAAAAAATCCAAAAGTTTCATGATTCAGATGCATTTTTAAAAAAAACGTTCCAATATACACCCATTATCAAAAAGTGCACAATCTTTTTATATCCACACTTTCTGATGTTCCTGTTCGCACTGAGCATGTGCAAAAGTACACAGAATATATACGTATATATGCATTTGTGATTGGCTGATTGCTTTCATATGATGTAGGGGAAGGAAAAATAAAAAAATAAAAAAACTGCCAAAAAATATTCTACTGCTCATTTCAAATTTAAAACTAAGTGCATTGTCTTTTTTATTGTGCATTTGTTAATTATTCAATTCTATTGTATTTACTGTTAGTGGTCCTTTAACACTTGGAAGAAACCCTGAAATGCGTCATGGTCGGTGGTACAGTAGAGGCGGATTGTGCTGTTGTCCTATAATTAAAACTCTTATTTTTTGCTATGAATTTATAAAAAACAGAATTTATGTTTACCTGATAAATTTCTTTCTCCAACGGTGTGTCCGGTCCACGGCGTCATCCTTACTTGTGGGAATATTCTCTTCCCCAACAGGAAATGGCAAAGAGAGCACAGCAAAAACTGCCCATATAGCCCCCCCTCTGGCTCCGCCCCCCAGTCATTCGACCGATGGTTAGGAGAAAAAGGAGAAACTATAGGGTGCCGTGGTGACTGTAGTGTATAAAGAAAGAAATTCATCAAACCTGATTAAAAACCAGGGCGGGCCGTGGACCGGACACACCGTTGGAGAAAGAAATTTATCAGGTAAACATAAATTCTGTTTTCTCCAACATTGGTGTGTCCGGTCCACGGCGTCATCCTTACTTGTGGGAACCAATACCAAAGCTTTAGGACACGGATGAAGGGAGGGAGCAAATCAGGTTACCTAAACGGAAGGCACCACGGCTTGCAAAACCTTTCTCCCAAAAATAGCCTCCGAAGAAGCATAAGTATCGAAGAAGCCAAAAAGAAAGAGAGGTAGCAGTAGCTTTCTGCCCTCTCCTCTTACCAGAATACACAACAAAGATGAAGTCTGTCTGAAATCCTTTGTTGCTTCTAAATAGAACTTTAACGCACGGACCACATCTAGATTGTGTAACAAGCGTTCCTTCTTTGAAACTGGATTCGGACACATAGAAGGAACAACAATTTCCTGGCTGATATTCCTGTTGGAAACGACCTTTGGAAGAAAACCAGGCTTGGTACGTAAAACTACCTTATCTGTATGGAATACCAGATAGGGAGAAGTACATTGCAAAGCAGATAATTCAGAAACTCTTCTAGCAGAAGAAATAGCAACCAAAAATAGAACTTTCCAAGATAGTAACTTAATATCTATGGAATGCATGGGTTCAAACGGAACCCCCTGAAGAACTGAAAGAACTAAATTTAGACTCCAAGGAGGAGTTATGGGTCTGTAAACAGGCTTGATTCTAACTAATGCCTGTACAAACACTTGTACATCTGGCACTGCTGCCAGACGTTTGTGTAGCAAGACAGACAGAGCAGATATCTGTCCTTTTAAGGAACTAGCTGACAAACCTTTATCCAGACCTTCTTGGAGAAAGGAAAGTATCCTAGGGATTTTAATTCTACTCCAAGGGAACCCCTTGGATTCGCACCAACAGATATATTTTTGCCATATCTTATGGTAAATCTTCCTAGTTACAGGTTTTCTGGCTTGAACCAGAGTATCTATGACTGAATCTGAAAACCCACGCTTAGATAGAATCAAGCGTTCAATTTCCAAGCAGTCAGTTGGAGAGAAACTAGATTTGGATGTTCGAACGGACCTTGTACCAGAAGATCCTGTCTCAAAGGTAGCTTCCATGGTGGAGCCGATGACATATTCACCAGGTCTGCATACCAAGTCCTGCGTGGCCACGCAGGGGCTATTAGGATCACCGAGGCCTGCTCCTGTTTGATCCTGGCTACAAGCCTGGGAAGGAGAGGAAACGGTGGGAACACATAAGCTAGGCTGAACGACCAAGGCGCCACTAATGCATCCACCAGTGTCGCCTTGGGGTCCCTGGATCTGGATCCGTATCGAGGAACCTTGGCGTTCTGGCGAGACGCCATCAGGTCCATATCTGGAATGCCCCATAGTTGGATTAACTGGGCAAAAACCTCCGGGTGGAGTTCCCACTCCACCGGATGAAACGTCTGGCGACTCAGATAATCCGCCTCCCAGTTGTCCACACCTGGGATGTGAATTGCAGATAGGTGGCAGGAGTGATCCTCCGCCCATTTGATGATCTTGGATACCTCTCTCATCGCTAAGGAACTCTTTGTTCCCCCCTGATGATTGATGTACGCTACAGTCGTCATGTTGTCCGACTGAAACCTTATGAATTTGGCCTTTGCTAGGAGAGGCCACGACAGGAGCGCATTGAATATCGCTCTCAGTTCTAAAATGTTTATCGGGAGAAGAGACTCTTCTCGAGACCATAGACCTTGAGCTTTCAGAGATTCCCAGACCGCACCCCAGCCTAAGAGACTGGCGTCGGTCGTGACAATGACCCATTCTGGTCTGCGGAAACTCATTCCCTGAGACAGGTGATCGTGAGACAACCACCAGCGGAGAGAATCCCTGGTTACCTGGTCTACTTGAATCTGGGGAGACAAGTCTGCATAGTCCCCATTCCACTGATTGAGCATGCACAGTTGTAATGGTCTTAGATGAATTCGAGCAAAAGGAACTATGTCCATTGCTGCAACCATCAATCCTACTACTTCCATGCACTGAGCTATGGAAGGCTGAGGAATAGAGTGAAGAACTTGACAAGCGTTTAGAAGCTTTAACTTTCTGACCTCTGTCAGGAAGATCTTCATTTCTAAAGAATCTATGATTGTTCCCAAAAAGGGAACTCTTGTTGACGGGGACAGGGAACTCTTTTCTACGTTCACCTTCCACCCGTGAGACCTGAGAAAGGCTAGAACTATGTCTGTATGAGCCTTTGCTTTGGAAAGAGACGACGCTTGGATTAGAATGTCGTCTAGATAAGGTGCTACAGCAATGCCCCTCGGTCTTAGAACCGCTAGAAGGGACCCTAGCACCTTCGTGAAAATTCTGGGAGCAGTGGCTAAACCGAATGGAAGAGCCACGAACTGGTAATGTTTGTCCAAAAAGGCGAACCTCAGGAACTGATGATGATCTTTGTGGATAGGAATATGCAGGTACGCATCCTTTAAGTCCACGGTAGTCATATATTGACCTTCCTGGATTGTTGGTAAGATTGTCCGAATGGTTTCCATTTTGAATGATGGAACTCTGAGGAATTTGTTTAGGATTTTTAGATCCAGAATTGGCCTGAAAGTTCCCTCTTTTTTGGGAACTACGAACAGATTCAAGTAAAAACCCCGACCTTGTTCCACTGTTGGAACTGGGTTCATCACTCCCATTTTTAATAGGTCTCCTACGCAATGTAAGAATGCCTGTCTCTTTATCTGGTCTGAAGATAAGCGAGACATGTGGAACCTTCCCCTTGGAGGGAGTTCCTTGAACTCTAGAAGATACCCCTGAGAGACTATTTCTAGCGCCCAGGGATCCGGAACGTCTCTTGCCCAAGCCTGAGCGAAGAGAGAAAGTCTGCCCCCCACGAGATCCGGTCCCGGATCGGGGGCTACCCCTTCATGCTGTCTTGGTAGCAGCAGCAGGCTTCTTGGCCTGTTTACCCTTATTCCAGCCTTGCCATGGTTTCCATGCTGGTTTAGGCTGGGAAGAGTTGCCTTCTTGTCTGGAGGCCGCAGAGTTAGGATTCAGTCCGTTCCTGAAATTGCGAAAGGAACGAAAATTGGATTTGTTCTTAGCCTTGAAAGGCCTATCCTGTGGAAGGGCATGTCCCTTTCCACCGGTAATGTCCGAAATAATCTCTTTCAATTCCGGCCCGAAAAGGGTCTTACCCTTGAAAGGAATATTAAGCAATTTATTCTTGGACGACACGTCCGCCGACCAGGATTTTAGCCAGAGCGCTCTGCGCGCCACTATTGCGAAACCTGAATTTTTCGCCGCTAATTTAGCCAATTGGAAAGCGGCATCCAAAATAAAGCAATTAGCCAATTTTAGTGCGTGAATTCTGTCCATGACTTCATCATATGGAGTCTCTTTTTGGAGCGATTTTTCTAGATCCTCGAACCAAAAATACGCTGCCGAGGTGACAGGAATAATGCACGAGATTGGTTGAAGAAGGAAACCTTGTTGAACAAATATCTTCTTTAGCAATCCTTCCAATTTTTTATCCATAGGATCTTTAAAAGCGCAACCGTCCTCAACAGGAATAGTTGTGCGCTTAGCTAATGTTGACACTGCCCCCTCCAGCTTAGGAACCGTTTGCCATGCGTCCTTTCTGGGGTCAACCATGGGGAACATTTTCTTGAATATAGGAGGCGGAACAAAAGGTATACCTGGCTTTTCCCACTCCTTAGTCACTATGTCCGCCACCCGCTTGGGTATCGGAAAGGCATCAGCGTGCACTGGGACCTCTAAGAATTTATCCATCTTGCACAATTTCTCTGGAATTACCAAAGAATCACAGTCATCAAGAGTAGTTAGGACCTCCTTAAGCAGGGCGCGGAGATGTTCTAACTTAAATTTAAATAGTACGACATCAGTGTCTGCCTGCTGAGAAACTTTTCCTGATTCAGAAATTTCCCCCTCAGACAGACCCTCCCTCGCTATCAATTCGGATTGATGTGAGGGTACAACTGATAAATTGTCCTCAGCGCCAGCCTGCTCATCTTCTGTATTTAAAACTGAGCTATCACGCTTTCTGGGATAGGATGGAAGTTTGGATAACAGATTTGCTATAGAATTATCCATTACTGCTGTTAATTGTTGCATAGTAACAAGCATTGGCGCGCTAGATGTACTAGCCTGCGCGGGCAAAACTGGTGTTGACACAGAAGGAGAGGATGTAGAACTATCCTCACTACCTTCATTAGAAGAATCATCTTGGGCAATCTTATTCAATGTGTCAGGACTGTCCGTACTTTGTTTGGACACTATGACACAATTTGCACATACATTAACAGGGGGAACCACCTTGGCTTTCATACACACAGAACATAGGTTATCTGAAGGTATAGACATGTTAGACAGACTTTGGCAGGCTAATAATGCAATAAAAGCGTTTTTAAAGAAAAGCGTTACTGTCCCTTTAAATAATAAACAGACACACTTTATTTCTGATATGTTGGAAAACAATGAAGGCAATGTCCGATTTTTACAAAATTTTTATCCCAGAGTCCTAATGCCTTGAAAGTATTGCACACCAAGTTTCAAGACTTTAACCCTTAAAATGAGCAAACCGGAGCTATTTGTTTAATTTAACCACTTTAGTACACTACAATCACAGCCACAGCCTTGCTGCGGCTCTTTACCTTCCCTGAGTTATTCAGCACTGAAATAAACCCTCCTGAGTCCGTTTTTTGAATCCACCAGACCCCTCACATGAAGCTGCATGCACTGCCATGGAAGTAAACTGCGCAATTGAGGCGCGAAAACGGGGCCTCCTTCCTCTGCATACCAGAGTGAAGGGGCCTTTCTGAGAGAAATAGTAGTCTAACTAAATGCCAGGCGAATAAAAACGTTCCCAAAAGTGCTTTTACATACTCAAAAACACTGCCAAACATGAAATAAATCAATCGATTTAGCCCACAATAGTGTCAACCAGTATAGAGCCCAATAATAAGCCTTAATCTGTTATAAGTCTAAGAAAATGGCTTACTTACCCCTTAAGGGAGAATTGGCAGTCTTCTAGCATTAACATGTCTTATTAGAAATATGACTGATCATACCTGTAGCAGATAAGCCTGCAAACTGTTCCCCCCAACTGAAGTTCTCTGGTTTCAACAGTCCTGCGTGGGAACAGCAACCGATTTTAGTTACTACTGCTAAAATCATACTCCTCTTTTAACAGAAATCTTCTTCATTTTCTGTTGTAGAGTAATAAGTACAAACCGGCACTATTTTAAAATAACAAACTCTTGATAGAAGAAATAAAAAACTACAACTAACACCACATACTCTTTACCATCCCGTGGAGATGCTACTTGTTCAGAGCGGCAAAGAGAATGACTGGGGGGCGGAGCCAGAGGGGGGGCTATATGGGCAGCTTTTGCTGTGCTCTCTTTGCCATTTCCTGTTGGGGAAGAGAATATTCCCACAAGTAAGGATGACGCCGTGGACCGGACACACCAATGTTGGAGAAAATAGCAAATTTCTGAAGTGGGGTGTCATTAAAAGTAGTCAAAAGGTGTTAATCTATGGTCTTAATTAGTACATATTCTGTCCCTTTAACTTGTTTTCTTCAGAAAATGATTATTGCAGATAAAGCTGAGCATATGATACTGTTAAATGTCATTCTCATATCTATTTTCTCAGTTTTTATTCAGAAAGCATACAACATTAAAGGCGAGTTCATTCAGAGGTATTTTCCCGTAGGTTTTCTGCAGTTCTGAGGTCATCTAGGGAATTCCACCTCCGCTTTGCATGAATTTAAGTCAGGAACACAAGATAACACGCTTGCCGGCGAGAGTTCTCCAGAAATTCTCAGCTTCCCAAAAGTTCTACGCCCAACACAAAGCGTAGCATTAGGTAACCACACTTCTGGCAAGGCCTCACTGTGGATTTTGGGCACTGCCAATAGAAGATGTTCTGCTTAACCGCACTGCTCCATGTAACAGCAGGAACACATTTGTGAACATAATATAATGTATAATAGTGTCATAGCAAGACCAGACTGGCCGCAATCTAGGATGATGTTTTCCAGGAAAACGAGAACACATGAATTACTTCCAAAACTTTATTAGCAAAAACAAAGTGACATGGTAAGCTCAAAAAAATAATGCTTCCATAAAAAGTAAAGCTAACTTAACTTAAAGGGTCAAAACTCCAAAACTTTATCTTTTAAAGTACATTTAAAGGGACAGTCTACATCGCAGACAAATGTTTTTGTAAAGATTTTCCACAGGCAATCCTCCTGCGTCGTGTAGTACCTAGAAGTCTATATGAGATTTAAATTTTTTTTGTATTTTTCTTCCGTGTCTAGCAGTTTGAAATGGCCACTAAACTACTCCTATATTAAAGGGACATGAAAGCCAAAAAAATGATTTTGTGATTCAGACAGAGCTTACTATTTTTTTTAAAAAAATGGCTTGATAACACTTATCAAGCCATTTGCTGAATTCCTGACGCCGGTTTACAAGATTGGGCAATCAAAGCCTGGAGCGGCGGCTCACGACAGGCAGTACTACACCCCCAGTACTCTGAGGTACTTTGCCTTAGCTGGGAACATTAGCAACAAAGCATCAACATATCACTCTATCAATAAGCCACAGGACGACAAAGCTCTAAGTAAAACAGAGAAACTACAGCTTACAAACACCTCATAGTCATAAAACAAGCATGGCCGCTGAGAGGGAGTACGATCCAATAACCCGCATAGACTGCTACCTAGTAAGGCTAGAAACTCGCTTTATGGATCTACTAAAGAGAGCCCTGTGGGATTTCCTAATAGACTCACACGTTTCAAATACCACAAAACAGAGATTACAGAGAGAAAACTTTAGATACAACCTCTTAGGGTGATGGCGCTGCGGCCATGAGCACTCCCGTGGCGCCTCCACTACAGAAGAAAGTGGCGCACAAAGATACTCCTGCAATCTCTTCACAAACGTTGTTCCAAGCCATACCAACTCAGCAGAAGATCGTCTCGCCATCAGTTTGCACGCAACAGCAGATTATCCCTCGCACCACTCTGGCTTCCAACGCGGTCTCGACACCCAGACAGCTGCACACAGCCAGCCCAATTACATGCCCTTAGGACACTGCCGACAGACAGACCAGCACTCAGGATGACGCCCTTTCGGGAGCTCGGGGGGGAATCCCGGAATGCAGCAAATATCATCTTAAGATAACAATTGTCTACAGGCAACCCACCAACAAGAATGAAAACCACACAGGGTAATAGAAGTTTGACTTGTAACAACCTAGAAAAATCAGGTTCAGCCTCGTTATGTTAATCAAAAATGTTGTAGCCGAGTTTGATCTTTTTTTTTTTGTCTGTTCCCATAGACTAGCATGAGCAGGACTGACATTTTTAATGTGGTATAACTATCGATTGTGCACTGCAATGCGGAATACCACACTTATTCCTTATTTTGTCTAGAAGAAGACATGTGAGTTACAAAAATTGAGGGAGAGATCTGAATACACTCTGAGTTGTTTAGCCATGTTTCATCTATTGCTATAGAACGCTTGTTTTTATATTATATTTAGCAATGTTATAATTATGAGGTTAGAATATAAGTTAACATCGTCAATAATACTGACAATATACCAAAGAGGTTCTCTTAGTGTTTTCTTAATAAATCAGCATACTTCCCTGCAGTTCACGGAAGGGGTTAAATATACCTTTACAAAGCACCAGGAACTGTCCCTGACCAAAAATGTCCTCTCCTTAAATTTATCATTAAGCATATGGAGCACTTTGTTACAGTTTAATGACATCTATGATGGTTAAAACAATATCTGTGTTTACTTAGTTTATATTATGTGGTTTTTTTTCTATTTACCGCGCTAAAATACCCTGAATAATGCCTTGTATATTTACTTTTTCCTAACCTTGCATAGTGGGCACTGCTACTTTCATAATGCCTTTAAATACACTTATATAGATAAAATACAGGTTCCTAAAATCAAAGTGTTGAAGTTTCCACATGTAAGGCAGACACAAAGTTGTTTGGAAATAGCAAAGTGCTACTTGTATTTATTTCTAACTTGCAAAGCAAAGAACATGTAAACATTGGATATTTCTAAACTCAGGACAAAATTTAGAAACTATTTAGCATGGGTGTTTTTTAGTGGTTGTAGATGTGTAACAGATTTTTGGGGTCAAAGTTAGAAAAATAAATGATAAGATATGATGAAAATAATGGTATCTTTAGAAAGTCCATTTAATGGGGAGAAAAACGGTATATGTGTGGGTACAGTAAATGAGTAAGAGGAAAATTACAGCTAAACACAAACACCGCAAAAATGTAAAAATAGCCTTGGTCCCAAACGGACAGAAAATGTAAAAGTGCTGTGGTCATTAAGGGGTTAACAGGTGGTTATTTCTCTCTTTTATACACCGCCGTTATTCAACTTGATTGTATTTATATTAATGTTTATATCTGCCAAATGAGTACCTAGTTAGTGATTCTGCATTGTCTATCTTTAAATAGGAAAGCTCATACAGCACTGTTATTTTTTAAGAGATGCAATTTTCTGTGTATTTTATATTACCGCTTTTACGCTTTATGTTAAACCCCTATAAAATACTGTTTTCATATCTAAGATTCAATAGTGATCTACCACGTTAAGATGAGGGGAGAAAAAGAGGGGGAAAGTTATTTTATTTTTGTCTTAGGAGCATTATATGTTCTCAAATATGCCATAAATATTTGTATTGAAGATTGTACCATGCATGTTATGCCTGTAAACATTTTCACCCTCAATACAAATACTAAAAATTAAAAAAAAATACTGCGAAAACAGAGAAAAAATTTTAATAGGAGTAAATTAGAAAGTTGCTTAAAATTCCATGCTCTATCTGAAGCATGAAAGAAAAATTTGGGTTCAGTATCCCTTTAAAAACACATGCTCTCTCCGAATTAAAGTGAATGGCAATTTTCATGAATTAGTGCCCGGTTTTTAATAATCCTATTAAAAACAAGCGCACTTTAATTCATCAAAAACAGAATTTATGCTTACCTGATAAATTACTTTCTCCAACGGTGTGTCCGGTCCACGGCGTCATCCTTACTTGTGGGATATTCTCTTCCCCAACAGGAAATGGCAAAGAGCCCAGCAAAGCTGGTCACATGATCCCTCCTAGGCTCCGCCTTCCCCAGTCATTCGACCGACGTAAAGGAGGAATATGCATAGGAGAAATCATATGATACCGTGGTGACTGTAGTTAGAGAAAATAATTCATCAGACCTGATTAAAAAACCAGGGCGGGCCGTGGACCGGACACACCGTTGGAGAAAGTAATTTATCAGGTAAGCATAAATTCTGTTTTCTCCAACATAGGTGTGTCCGGTCCACGGCGTCATCCTTACTTGTGGGAACCAATACCAAAGCTTTAGGACACGGATGATGGGAGGGAGCAAATCAGGTCACCTAAACGGAAGGCACCACGGCTTGCAAAACCTTTCTCCCAAAAATAGCCTCCGAAGAAGCATAAGTATCAAATTTCTAGAATTTGGCAAAAGTGTGCAGAGAATACCAAGTCGCTGCCTTACATATCTGATCAACAGAAGCCTCGTTCTTGTAGGCCCATGTGGAAGCCACAGCCCTAGTAGAGTGAGCTGTGATTCGGTCAGGAGGCTGTCGTCCGGCAGTCTCATAGGCCAATCAGATAATGCTTTTTAGCCAGAAAGAGAGAGAGGTAGCAGTAGCTTTTTGATCTCTCCTCTTACCAGAGTAAACGACAAACAAAGATGAGGTTTGTCTAAAATCTTTTGTTGCTTCTAAATAGAACTTTAAAGCACGAACAACATCTAAATTGTGTAATAAACGTTCCTTCTTTGAAACTGATTTCGGACACAGAGAAGGAACAACTATTTCCTGGTTAATATTCTTGTTGGAAACAACTTTTGGAAGAAAACCAGGCTTAGTACGCAAAACAACCTTATCTGAATGAAAAACCAGATATGGTAGATTACACTGCAAAGCAGATAATTCAGAAACTCTTCTAGCAGAAGAAATAGCAACCAAAAATAGAACTTTCCAAGATAATAACTTAATATCTATGGAATGTAAAGGTTCAAACGGAACCCCTTGAAGAACTGAAAGAACTAGATTAAGACTCCAGGGAGGAGTCAAAGGTCTGTAAACAGGCTTGATTCTAACCAGAGCCTGAACAAACGCTTAAACGTCTGGCACAGCTGCCAGCCTTTTGTGAAGTAAAACAGATAAAGCAGAGATCTGTCCCTTCAGAGAACTTGCAGATAATCCTTTCTCCAAACCTTCTTGTAGAAAGGAAAGAATCTTAGGAATTTTTATCTTGTTCCATGGGAATCCTTTAGATTCACACCAACAGATATATTTTTTCCATATTTTATGGTAAATTTTTCTAGTTACAGGCTTTCTAGCCTGAATTAGAGTATCTATAACAGAATCTGAAAACCCACGCTTTGATAGAATCAAGCGTTCAATCTCCAAGCAGTCAGTTGGAGGGAAACCAGATTCGGATGTTCGAATGGACCCTGAACAAGAAGGTCCTGTCTCAAAGGTAGCTTCCATGGTGGAGCCGATGACATATTCACCAGGTCTGCATACCAAGTCCTGCGTGGCCACGCAGGAACTATCAAGATCACCGAAGCCCTCTCCTGATTGATCCTGGCTACCAGCCTGGGAATGAGAGGAAACGGTGGGAATACATAAGCTAGGTTGAAGATCCAAGGTGCTACTATTGTATCCACTAGAGTCGCCTTGGGATCCCTGGATTTGGACCCGTAACAAGGGACCTTGAAGTTCTGACGAGAGGCCATCAGATCCATGTCTGGAATGCCCCATAATTGAGTTATTTAGGCAAAGATTTCCGAATGGAGTTCCCACTCCCCCGGATGCTCCTCCATCACCAGGGAACTCCTTGTTCCCCCCTGATGGTTGATATATGCAACAGTCGTCACGTTGTCTGATTGACACCTTATGAATTTGGCCTTTGCTAGTCGAGGCCAAGCCTTGAGATCATTGAATATCGCTCTCAGTTCCAGAATGTTTATCGGGAGAAGAGAGTCTTCCCGAGACCATAGACCCTGAGCTTTCAGGGGTTCCCAGACCGCGCCCCAGCCCACCCGACTGGCGTCGGTCGTGACAATGACCCACTCTGGTCTGCGGAAGCTCATTCCCTGTGACAGGTTGTCCAGGGTCAGCCACCAACGGAGTGAATCTCTGGTCCTTTGATCTACTTGGATCGTCGGAGACAAGTCAGTATAATCCCCATTCCACTGTCTGAGCATGCACAGTTGTAATGGTCTTAGATGAATTCGTGCAAAAGGAACTATGTCCATTGCCGCAACCATCAAACCTATTACTTCCATGCACTGCGCTATGGAAGGAAGAAGAACAGAATGAAGTACCTGACAAGAGCTTAGAAGTTTGATTTTCTGGCCTCTGTCAGAAAAATCTTCATTTCTAAGGAAACTATTATTGTTCCCAAGAAGGGAACTCTTGTTGACGGGGACAGAGAACTTTTTTCTATGTTCACTTTCCACCTGTGAGATCTGAGAAAGGCTAGGACAATGTCCGTATGAGCCCTTGCTTTTGACAGAGACGACACTTGAATCAGGATGTCGTCCAAGTAAGGTACTACTGCAATGCCCCTTGGTCTTAGCACCGCTAGAAGGGACCTTAGTACCTTTGTGAAAATCCTTGGAGCAGTGGCTAATCTGAATGGAAGTGCCACAAACTGGTAATGCTTGTCCAGAAAGGCGAACCTTAGGAACCGAAGATGTTCCTTGTGGATAGGAATATGTAGGTACGCATCCTTTAAATCCACCGTGGTCATGAATTGACCTTCCTGGATGGTAGGAAAGATCGTTCGAATGGTTTCCATTTTGAACGATGAAACCCTTAAAAACTTGTTTAGAATCTTGAGATCTAAAATTGGTCTGAATGTTCCCTCTTTTTTGGGAACTATGAACAGGTTGGAGGAAAACCCCATCCCTTGTTCTCCTAATGGAACAGGATGAATCACTCCCATTCTTGACAGGTCTTCTACACAATGTAAGAATGCCTGTCTTTATATTTGGTTCGAAGATAATTGAGACCTGTGGAACCTTCCCCTTGGGGGTAGTTCCCTGAATTCCAGGAGATAACCTTGAGAAACTATTTCTAGCGCCCAAGGATCCTGAATATCTCTTGCCCAAGCCTGAGCAAAGAGAGAAAGTCTGCCCCCCACCAGATCCAGTCCCGGATCGGGGGCCAACACTTCATGCTGTTTTGGTAGCAGTGGCAGGTTTCTTGGCCTGCTTACCCTTGTTCCAGCCTTGCATCGGTCTCCAGGCTGGCTTGGTTTGAGAAGTATTACCCTCTTACTTAGAGGGTGTAGAATTTGAGGCTGGTCCGTTTCTGCGAAAGGGACGAAAATTTGGCTTATTTTTAGCCTTAAAAGACCTATCCTGAGGAAGGGCGTGGCCCTTTCCCCCAGTGATGTCTGAAATAATCTCTTTCAAGTCAGGGCCAAACAGTGTTTTACCCTTGAAAGGGATGTTAAGCAATTTGGTCTTGGAGGACACATCCGCTGACCAAGACTTTAGCCAAAGCGCTCTGCGCGCCACGATAGCAAACCCTGAATTATTCGCCGCTAATCTAGCTAATTGCAAAGCGGCATCTAAAATAAAAGAGTTAGCCAATTTAAGTGCTTGAACTCTGTCCATAACCTCCTCATACGAAGATTCTTTATTGAGCGACTTTTCTAGTTCTTCGAACCAGAAACACGCAGCTGTAGTGACAGGAACAATGCATGAAATTGGTTGTAGAAGGTAACCTTGCTGAACAAACATCTTTTTAAGCAAACCCTCTAACTTTTTATCCATAGGATCTTGAAAACACAACTATCTTCTATAGGAATAGTAGTGCGTTTGTTTAGAGTAGAAACCGCCCCCTCGACCTTGGGGACTGTCTGCCATAAGTCCTTTCTGGGGTCGACTATAGGAAATAATTTCTTAAATATAGGGGGAGGAACAAAATGTATGCCGGGCCTTTCCCACTCCTTATTTACTATGTCCGCCACCCGCTTGGGTATAGGAAAAGCATCAGGGGACACCGGAACCTCTAGGAACTTGTCCATCTTACATAATTTCTTTGGAATGACCAAATTGTCACAATCATCCAGAGTAGATAATACCTCCTTAAGTAGTGGAGATGTTCTAATTTAAATTTAAATGTTACAACATCAGGTTCAGCTTGTTGAGAAATTTTCCCTGAATCTGAAATTTCTCCCTCAGACAAAACCTCCCTCCTGGCCCCTTCAGATTGGTGTGAGGGCATGTCAGAACAGTTATCATCAGCGTCCTCTTGCTCTTCAGTGTTTAAAACAGAGCAATCGCGCTTTCTCTGATAAGTAGGCATTTTGGATAAAATGTTTGCAATAGAATTATCCATTACAGCCGTTAATTGTTGCATGGTAATAAGTATTGGCGCACTAGATGTACTAGGGGCCTCTTGTGTGGGCAAAACTGGTGTAGACACAGAAGGGGATGATGCAGTACCATGCTTACTCCCCTCATTTGAGGAATCATCATGGGCAATATCATTATCTATGGCATTATTGTCCCTACTTTGTTTGGACACTATGACACAATTATCACATATATTTAAATGGGGAGAAACCTTGGCTTTCATACATATAGAACATCGTTATCTGATGGTTCAGACATGTTAAACAGGCTTAAACTTGTCAACAAAGCACAAAAAACGTTTTACAATAAAACCGTTACTGTCACTTTAAATTTTAAACTGAACACACTTTATTACTGAATATGTGAAAAAGTATGAAGGAATTGTTCAAAATTCACCACAGTATCTTAAAGCCTTAAAAGTATTGCACACCAAATTTGAAAGCTTTAACCCTTAAAATAACGGAACCGGAGCAGTTTTTACATTTAACCCCTATACAGTCCCAGGTATCTGCTTTGCTGAGACCCAACCAAGCCCAGAGGGGAATACGATACCAAATGATGCCTTCTATAAGCTTTTTCAGTGGTTCTAGCTCCTCACACATGCATCTGCATGCCTTGCTTTCCAAAAACAACTGCGCATTAGTGGCGCGAAAATGAGGCTCTGCCTATGACTAGAAAAGGCCCCCAGTGAAAAAGGTGTCCAATACAGTGCCTGCCGTTTTTTTAACAGAATTCCCAAGATTAAAATAACTCTTCAAAGTTATAAACCATTAAATATGCTTATAAAGTAATCGTTTTAGCCCAGAAAAATGTCTACCAGTCTTTAAAGCCCTTGTGAAGCCCTTTATTCTTATATTTAAAACTAAGAAAATGGCTTACCGGATCCCATAGGGAAAATGACAGCTTCCAGCATTACCAAGTCTTGTTAGAAATGTGTCATACCTCATGCAGCAAAAGTCTGCTCACTGTTTCCCCCAACTGAAGTTAATTCATCTCAACAGTCCTGTGTGGAAACAGCCATCGATTTTAGTAACGGTTGCTAAAATCATTTTCCTCTTACAAACAGAAATCTTCATCTCTTTTCTGTTTCAGAGTAAATAGTACATACCAGCACTATTTTAAAATAACAAACTCTTGATTGAAGAATAAAAACTACATTTAAACACCAAAAAACTCTTAGCCATCTCCGTGGAGATGTTGCCTGTGCAACGGCAAAGAGAATGACTGGGGAAGGCGGAGCCTAGGAGGGATCATGTGACCAGCTTTGCTGGGCTCTTTGCCATTTCCTGTTGGGGAAGAGAATATCCCACAAGTAAGGACGACGCCGTGGACCGGACACACCTATGTTGGAGAAATTGACATTTCACTTTTTTTCTTCAAAAACGTACCTTTTAATACTCCAGCGATTCCCCCCAGCCATCGGAAGCCTCTGCGACGTCAGAAATGACGAATCCGGCCTGATGCAACGCCATAATTGGAGGAAGCCGGATTGCTCATTTTGGACCCGCGAAGACGGCTTGCGACGGGCGGAGGCAGTGCTGGAGCGGCTGCCAGGATTAAAGGGTACGTTTTTGAAGAAAACATGTGAAATGCCAATTTTGATGAATTAAAGTCCCCTTGTTTTTAATAGAATTATTAAAAACCGGGCACTAATTCATCAAAATTGACATTCACTTTAAGAAAATTGGGTTTAGTGTCCCTTTAAGCATATACCTAAAAGGGACATAAAATACCTCATGATTTTGCGTAACATTTTTGCTGTGTTCTACGTTCTCTAGCTGAGACCAAAAAGCAAAATCTGTAACCTAGGTTTTCAAAATGCTGCAAAATGCTAATTGATTTACAACATTTGCTTTCTTACCTCTTAGGGAGCGCGGGATAAACACAATTTTACACAAAGAAAGAGGTGTTTAATGTAATGTTAGGGGGCAAGCATTTATTCACTATCAAATGTTCTAGTGTATTAGAGCAATTTACCATTCACTATTATGTCCTTTTAAAGGGACATTTTGCTCAGAATATATCTAAAGAACATTTGTTCCAGATAAACTGTGACCATAAGACTTCTACTAGTTACCAGATAATCCATAAAATGAAGCGCACCCTTCCCCCTCAGTTGTGCTACAGCCTCTCATTCAGGCTCGGATCAGCAAGCCTTTAGGTTATGGCATAATTTACAGGTGCACTGGGAGTAGATGCATATACATTCAGTTTGCCTTCAATTACAATATTTATGAGCTATAATGATCCGTTTAAAGCACCCTCCTGTAAGAGAAGAGTGGGGTTAAAATATTCATTTTCCTTAGCCTTTTTCAATTTAATAGAAATAATGATAACAATCTCCAGTTTTAAAGACTGCATTAAAGGGACATAGCAGTACAAGAAAAGAACATGTTCTAATTAAAGGACCAATAAAATAGAATTGCATAATCAACAAATGCATAATAAAAAGACAATGCAAAAGCACTTAGCCTGAATTTTAAATGAGTAGTAGATCTTTTTCTGATAAATTTCAGTTAGTTCGATTTTCCTTCCCCTTGCACCATGTGACAGCCATCAACCAATCACAAAATGCATATACATATACACTGTGAAATCTTGAACATGTTCAGTAAAATCTGGTGCCTCCGAAAGTGTGCATATAAAAAGACATTTTGATACTAAATCGCGAAAGTTTAAGTTTGAGTTTAGTGTTCCTTTAATTCAAGCAATCATAAAATATTCTAAATATGTGTTTAACCCTTGCAAAAGTTAAAAGTCAGGTCCAGAGCAGCAATGCACTACTGGGAGCTAGCTCAACACATCTGGTGAGCCAATGACAATAAGCCAATGACAATATGCCTATGTGTAGCCACTAGGGATGTGTATCCAGATCTTATGGTGTTTCACTTATCCGGCACGGAAAAGAGACATACTGCGAGCGGCCGCCTTCTTCCGCATTCGGCAGTTAAAGGGACATTTAACACTAAATAAATGCAAGATAGAATGATGCAGTCAAAGAAAAGAAAAGTCTGAGAATAACATGTAGATGTATTTTTTAAAAAAAAAAAAAAAAGTTTAACTAGTTGTTTAAATATTGACAAAATAAGTGCAAACTTTTAGTGTCTATAAAACAATGGGAGCTGCCATGATGTAACTTAGGTTTCTTTCTCAGCTGAGTCCAATTAGAGACAGTCATAAATAGGTCACATGGCTGTGTGGAATAGAACGGTGTTCGGCACTGCCACTTCTTTTTTCAGGAACTGAAACGCACACGATTGTCAGAATGAAATTACAGGAAAATAAGAGAAAATAAATAATGAAAAGAATATTTAAAATACTTTACAATATATCATTTTATATTACATCTCAGTAAGTGTTTAATGTCCCTTTAACGACACAGCCGAATGCACATCGCTAGTATTATTATTATTCTTTATTTATAAAGCGTCAACAGATTCTGCAGCGCTGCCCATGGGTACAAGAATAACAGTACAATGGAGAAACAATACGATAAAAAGACAACCAATCTCCAGCTAGCTCCAAGCAGTGCATTGCGGCTTCTGAACTTATCAACCAAGGATACCAAAAGACTGAATTAAATTTGAAAATAGATGTAAAATGAACAGTTAAATTGCATGCTCTTTCTAAACCATGAAAATTGAATTAGTTTACACATGTGCAGTACAGTGTTATTACAATTTCTACTGTGCACTTTAGTTTTTTCCTGCATAATTTCAATAAGAATTTTTATTTCCCCACAAAATACAAATTTTTGCAAAAACAATACAATTTTTACTTTCTATTTTTATTTCAATATTTAATGTATTTGTTTTATACAACTTTTTTAAATTGCGATTTATTTTTTGGTGAGCTTCATTTTAACGTATGCATCACCTTCACATATATGTAGGAAACACCCCTCTGCGAGACTGTTCTCAAGGTAAAAACTGCCCTTACAGAATTAATACACAAGGCTTCATCGTACTTGCAACTTTTCTTTAAGATGACATCTCACAAGACCTAAAAGTTTTAAATAATCTGGCCCCTAATAATTGTGCAGCTGCTTTTTCAACAACAAATTATGGATCTCTGTTTTCTACTCACTGGTCCCGAGGGCCATACAAAAATCCTTGAAAAGTAGACATGGGCCATATGGGTTACATATACGGTTGCTACCTCAGCCATGTTTGCTGGACACTTATGAGTTACACATGCTGCAGGGAGCAACATGAATAGTGCTGTCCACCCTCTGCACACCCTGCAGCATGAGTAACTCATAAGTATCCAGGAAAACATGGCTGAGATGGCAATCCTAGTAAGGACAGTCAGAGAAGATGGTAAAGTCAGTGAGTGAACCAGACATAAATTAGCGGTTTGGGACACAGTTGGATGATTAATGGCCATGGCTGTGCAGATCATGGGCAGTTTGTGAGTAGGCCGAAATGTACATCTAGGGTTAGCTGTACAACGCTTTGTTCAGATGAGAATTGCCTGGTATATCGGGACTGGACTGTGCTTTTGGATGGGGTCAGGTTGATATACAGGAAAGTTCTCTTGGTGGAAAGCACAGATTGGGCAGAAAGAGTCTGTACCCTGGGTGGGTACCATCCCATAGGGTGAGCTATTAAGCACCACCCGTTCTAATTTAAGCTCCTCTCTTCCGTATTTTTAGGCTCCCTAGTTTGTGAGTAAGTTATATTCCGAAAAAAAAGAGAAAGGTTAAACAGAAAGAGTGACAGCCGGACAGGCCGTCTGCAAAACTGAAGATATGTAAATACGGGATGCTATTTCCTTACCCTGGAAGAGATAAATATAGCAGGACTGTAGAGGAAGCCTCTGATAATCACATGATAATCACACAGGGCGGCTCCCAGAGGGCAACCACTGGTGTATATACACAAGCCATCCCATAAAACAAAATAAACCAAAGTCCACTCTCACAGAATTCTGAATCATACTTCACTGTGTCATGCTGTGGGCGTAACTGTCACATTGCTGTTATAATTACTTTCTAATTTGCAGGTCTAGGTCAGGCAGAACAATGGCAAATATTGACTCATTGAGTAAACAAGTTGCCTGAGCTGTACAGAGATCCTTGGCACGTGTAAACAAACAGCTGAGTTTATCATTAAAGGGACACTGTAGCCAAAAAAATTATTTCATAATTCAGATAGAGCATGTAATTGTAAGCAACTTTCTAATTTACTTCTATTATCAATTTTTCTTCATTCTCTTGCAATCTTTATTTGAAAAGGCATCTCAGCTAAGGAGCCAGCAAATTGTGGGTTCAGAACCATGGACAGCACTTGTTTTAAGGTGCTGTCCAATCAGCAAGGACAACCCAGGTTGTTCACCTAAAATGGGCCGGCAACTAAACTTACATTTTTGCTTTTCAAATAAACATAACAAGAAAATGAAGACAAATTGATAATAGGAGTAAATTAGAAAGTTGTTTAAAATTGCATGCTCTATCTGAATCACAAAATATTTTTTTTGGCTACAGTGTCCCTTTAAAAAGGGACAGTAAACACCTTGTAATTAGAAGACATTTTTGTTGTGTTGCTATAGAATAACATATAGATCAATGTATTTAAAATAAACATCCTTTTTACTGTAATTATTTTTTAGTAGCCAAACTACACTCATGATTTGCCTCATTTGGAGGAGCTAATCTAGGCTTTAAAGGGATATGAAACCCAATTTTGTTTTCTTTCATGATTTACATAGAGCAACAATTTTAAGCAACTTTCTATTTTACTCCTATTATCAATTTGTCTTAATTCTCTTGGTATCTTTATTTGAAAAAGCAGGAATGTAAGATTAGGAGTCAGCTAAATGTAGCTACCAATCAGCAAGCACTACCCAGGGTGCTGAAGCAAAAATGGGCCATCTCCTAAGCTTACATTCCTGCTTTTTCAAATAAAAATACCAAGAGAACAAAGAAAAAAATGATAATAGGAGTAAATTAGAAAGTGCTTAAAATTGCATGATCTATCTGAAACATAAAAGAAGAAAAATGGGTTTCATATCCCTTTAAAGGACCAGTCAACACAGTAGATTTGCATAATCAACAAATGCAAGATAACAAGACAATGCAATAGCATTGAACTTTAACTGAGTAGAAGATTTTTTTTCTAACAATTTTACAAGTTTTGTCTATTTCCACCCCCCCTGTACCATGTGACAGCCATCAGCCAATCACAAACGCATACACGTACCATGTGACAGCCATCAGCCAATCACAAATGCATACACGTACCATGTGACAGCCATCAGCCAATCACAAATGCATACACGCTTATTCTGTGAATTCTTGCACATGCTCAGTAGGAGCTGGTGACTTAAAAAAAGTCTAAATATAAAAAGACTGTGCACATTTTGTTAATCGAAAAAATTGGAAAGTTGTTTAAAATTGCATGCTCTACTTGAATAATGAAAGTTTAATTTTGACTTGAGTGTTCCTTTAAGTCTGCAGTCACCAAAGCTAGCCACTGTCATAAAGTCAGTAAAAACCTAAAATGTCTAGCAGTTGTTATCAGTAATTAGAAACAATTAGGGACAGATATGTAGCAGAATGACAGCCTTGAGGAGTCAGCATGACACATTTTAAGGTCTGAGATTTAGCAACTGCTCTATTTTCAGAGCTAAATTACATGAAAAGGGAGCAAAATAAAGAATGAAAATGGATGGCAACGTTACGCATAACTAAGCTTTTAATATAAAAATCTCAAGGAATTCACTTTCCCTTTAGGGCCATGTTTTTTGAACGATTGGTGTTCGATATATAAACTGTGTTTGTGAAGCGTGTTAGAAAACAAACAGCAATTGTGTTAGACAGGAACAGCAAACAGAGAATGAAGGAGCCAGTATGACTATATCTAAAATATGTAATATAGCACAAAAAGGACGAAGCAATAAAACGTATTCATGTTTAAAATATAAGGGTAGATTAAACTCCTTTCAAAAAAATTATCTAATAAGAAAATTCCCCACTTAAAGGACCAGTAAATACAGCAGATTTGCATAAACAACAAATGTATGATAACAAGACAATGCAATAGCACTTATTCTGAACGCTAAATGGAGTAGTAGATTTTTTTTTTCTGACAAATTTCAGTTATGTCGATTTCCACTCCCCCTGCATCATGTGACAGCCATCAGCCAATCACAAATGCATATATTTATATTCTGTAAATTCTTGCACATGCTCAGTAGGAGCTGGTGACACAAAGTGTAAATATAAAAAGACTGTGCACATTTTGTTAATGGAAGTAAATTGGAAAGATATTTAAAATTGCTGCTCTGATTCATGATCGTTTCATTTTGACTGTGAACGTTTCTGATTGTGATTCTTGAAAAAAAACAGCTGGGTCAGTGGCAATGTTCTCTTGGGACTAGCATTGCTCTGGTACTTTAAACCCTTAGCGAGAGGTTAAACACATAGGGTTGCAGGGTCACTAGTGAGAAAATTAGATGATCTAATGAATTAGAGAATGGCATTTGTTTTTTTTTTACTATAATGACCCTTTAAAGGGACAGTTTACTCAAATATTTTCTCCCCTTTAATTTGTTTCCAATGATCCACTTTACCTGCTGGAGTGTATTAAATTGTTTACAAGTAGCTCCTTTACCCTTATATTGGCATTTTAAATTGTTAATTTAGCATGTAGTATCCCCACCTATTCTGAAAGTTTGTGGCCGCGCGTACCAGCTATAGATAAGCTTTATAAACACAGCCAGCAGAAGAAGTTACACTCCCAGTGTGATAAAGCAGAGATAAGGTAATAAAATGTTGATTTTCCATTGTTCTCTCAAAGTATTGGTGATTGTTTTAAGGACAGATATAAGATAAAGAAGCAGGTATATGTGATACAGTAATGAGATCTGATTATACCTACAAGCTCAACCTATTTTATTAGGCTGTGGCTTCAACACACAAAATCAGAGCTTTAATATACAGAAATAAACCTTAAAAAGCTAATTTTCATACATTTTTTACTCTGCAGTTGGTAAAAAAAGCAATTGTAAACACATAAGGGAAAAACTATTTTACAGTATACTGTCCCTTTAAGGAAATAATCTACTGCATTAGAGAATTTATGAGCACAGCTTTATCCCTTTATTCTCCTACACTCTGACTTTAAATCATTATTTTTTTTTTTTTAGAAAGGAGCATAAACTATAGATTCATAAAACATAAAAAAGGTACAGTATGTATAGAAAACTGGACAAAGCAAAAGCTATTGGATTCCACATTTCCACTATATAGACTGTGGCTCAAATTTAAAAGTAAAAAGATCAGCTTTTCCTTGGGGCCAGGAATGTGCTGAAAGGAACATACCATTTCATTTCCATGGCAACAGCATGAATAAAAGTTTCTATACACAGAAATAGCAATCCTATTAAATCTAAAAACTAATCTTTTTACAGTAGAATTAGAAGCATTTTCTGTATACTTGCTGGCAAAACTGATTCCATAAAACATGATGTCATTGGCAGTGCTCATAGCAGGTGTCGAGAGGTAACTTGCGCATACAGAAGCTATGGTGGTATCAGTAGTAACTTGTGCGCATATTAAACAGGAAACTAAAGGACGGTATACACAAAATTCCAAAAACTGCATGTAATAGACATTATTATAAAGAAGAATATACACAGATAATGATAACAAAATTCAGTATTAAACATTTTAAAAATGTACTTAGAAGCTCCCAGTTTAGCATTTTTGATGAGGTTAGACTGGGACACCCAGTGAAAGGAGCTGGGAAAGCAGGAACAGCAGACCCACCCCTGCATATGAAATGACCCTTTACACAAACAGCAGCCAGCAGTAGTCTGTAGACATCGGTACACATTTAAAACTTTGGGGCTTGGTTAGGAGTCTGAAAATCAGCACAAGGTTATTTTAAAAAAAAAGCAAAACTGGCTAAGAACACCTCTGTGATAAAATAGCGTTCTACAGTGGGCAGGCTGAGGGGCATAGCGCGGCGAACGCTGCAGAGAAATAAAATAACTTTCAGCATGAAGTATTTTATACTTCATGACTGAAAGTCCCATTTATCTACTGCAGGCTTTACTATTACTTTAATGTTTCATAGTGCTTCCTTAACAAAACTGCTCTATGGGACACATTCGCCATGAAGACATGGATAGGAAATGACAGAGGAGATCAACAGCAGGCACGTGCACATTTCACTGGAGAGTTCACTTGGAGTGCAGTGGAAGAAGTAGAGTCGCCTGCGCTGCTCTCAAAAGGAAAGGAGGCAATTTTCCCACAGGGTTTGTACACACATCTAGAAATCAAATATTTTTTAAATTATTTTGACATTATTGTGCACTATGTGTACAATTTAAAAAAGGATTTTGTGGCTCTCACATTTTTTGTGTTGCTAATGTTAACCAGATATTGGCCCACAAATCTTCTACCGTTATCTCTTGAGAGCCCACCTATCATCTAAGCAGCTGATGGTTTCATCCGGAACAGAATTATGCCCTACATTGAAGCGAATAACACTAGTGATGTGCTTATGCTTTGCACACAAACCTGTTGACGTGGTTTTAAAAAAAATGCTGCGGCTATCGCGCGGCTATCAAGGTGGAATGGTAGCAGTTTTGTGAGCCAAAATGACAGGGCATTAAAGTCAAAATTAAAGGGACACTAAAATCAAAATATACTTTCATGATTCAGATAGAGCATGCAATTTTAAGATACTTTCCCATGTACTTCTATGATCAGATTTTGCACAGTCTTTTTCTATACACGTTTTCTGAGGCACCAGCTCTTGCTGAGCATGTGCACAAGTTCACAGGGTATATGTATACTAGTCTGTGATTGGCTGGTGGCTGTCACATGATAAATGGAGCCAGCAAATGGGGAGGGAAAAAATGGTTAGAAAAAAATTATTCTAGATTCGGATAAAGCATGCAATTTTAAAGAAAAAAAACATTCCAAATATACTTTCATTATCAAAATGTGTACTTTCTTTTTATATGCACACTTTTGGAGGCACCTGATGCTCCTACTGAGCATGTGCAAAAAGTACATAGTATATGCATTTTATGATTGGCTGATGGCTGTCACATGATACAGAGGAGGGAAAATTGGATTAACTGAGATTTCTCAAAAAATATTCTACTACTCATTTAAAATTCAACGTGCTATCGCATTGTCTTTGTATTGGGTATTTGCCAATGATTATATTCTATTTTATTAAAGGGGCAAGAAACGCCAAAAAATTTTTTTTCATGATTTGGATAAAACATACCATTTCAATCAACTTTCCAATTTACTTTTATTCTCAAAATTTGCTTCAAATCTAAAACCTTAGATTCTGTTTTGTTAGCGACACACGAGGGCTGGTGTTGAGCTTCACTGATACAAACAGGCAAAGCGCATGTAAGGTGCATTACTGTGACCAAGTGTCACAGAGATAAGTGCCAGATACATTTTCCACTGTGAAATAGGTAAAGTGCATCATAATGAAGTGTGCTGTAGTAAATCAAGACAAATAAACTGTGTATGAAATGGTTATTAAAAATAGAAAGATGGTACCATAAATATTACAATCATCATCAAGCAGAAAATAGTTTAATTTCTTTCTCTTTTTTTTTTAATATAAGAAGCACATTAATTGCATATAATTGTTAATATCAATGTACTATATATCTGTGTTTTATGTGTTTATTATTCTCTGTTGTCATATTTCCACACATTAAATTCTGGAAAACATAAAACGTATATCAGATTCCTATATATTTACTTTGCTAACATATCTGATACAAGCTTTTGAAATCAAGTGATACACATTTTTGCTCATGTAAAATATCAATAATATCTGTGCTACAGTTGGGGTAAAAAAATACATTTATGCCTACAGGGGTACTTTGCTACCAAAAGGTTGAGAAACACTGACTTATTAAACCTAAAATTAATGTAATACATTTTTCCAATGTGTTTTTGTTTCCTGATAAATTAGAATTTAGCTAATGATAAGAATGTTAACACCAATTCTGTACTTGTGTGATAAGGCTAACACTTGATTAACAAACACACTGCTAAATTTAGAAAATCACAAATATTTTTTTTTCACAGTCAACCTTTCTTTAGATTAAAGAGACAACAATGGAGAGTGGATTTGAAACTGATTTAAAGGGACATTGTACACTAGATTTGTCTTTGCATAACTGTTTTGTAGATGATCCATTTATATACAAATTCCATAGAACACCAGTGAGTCAAGGCATAAGAGCTTTAAAAAAAAAAAGTTATTTATTTCATGGATACACACAAACAAAATAATATACACAAAAAATGCAAAAAGTATCTCAGCTAATCCATATACGATCTACGCGTTTCGGCCCCCCTGGCCTTATTCATAGACATCCATTTATATAGCCCATCTTGGAGTGTTTTTGCAATAATGTATAGTTTTGCTTACTTTTTAATAACGTGATGATTCCTAACCAAGCCCCAAAGTGTCAGATGTATACCTGTGTTTACAGACTCCTGCTGGCTTCTGTTTATGTTATCTGTCTTTTTATAAGAGGGGATGGGGGGGTATCTGTTCTTGTTTTCTCAGCCCCTTTTTTACTGGGTGCCCCAGCCTAATCTCATCAACAGTGCTAAACTGGGAGCTTCTAAATACGTTTTTAAAATGTTTTATACTGGTTTATTGGATAAGTATCTGTGCATATTCCTCTTTATAGTAGTCTCTATTACATGCAGTTATATGAAAATGTAAACCATGATTTAAAGGGACAGTCTAGTATAAAATTAAACTTTCATTATTCAGATAGGACTTTTAATCTTAATCAACTTTCCAATTTTACTTTTATCATCAAATTTGCTTTTTTCTCTTGTATTCTTAGTTTAAACTAAAAATGGGTAGGCTCATATACAAATTTCTAAGCCTTTGAGGGCTGCTTCTTATCACATGCTTTTTAAATCTCTTTTTAACACAAAGAGACAGAAAGTACATGTGGGCCATATAGATAACACTGTGTTCAGGCACTCCAAAGAAAAGAGTATCCACAGCACCAAGTAAAATGAAAGGTGTTTATTCAGGTACAAAAAATAAAAATGCAACGTTTCGGGATCCATTCCCTTAATCATGCATCAATGATGCATGATAAAAAGTCAGTCATGTGATCAGGGGGCTGGAAGAAGGTTCCTAGATACAAGTTGGTTATGCAAAACTGGGGAATGGGTAATAAAGGGATTATCTATCTTTTAAAACAATAACAATTCTATGGTAGACTGTCCCTTTAAATCACAAATTGTAAGACTCAATTTAAATCAATTAAAATCATGGTTTAGTAAAGTTTCATTTTTAGAATAATAACTATTCAGATTATTTTTTTCAGGTGTACTTTACTGGAAGGAGAAAAATAATAATTACCTTAATAATAACAACAATGTTAAACACTTTTATTTAAACTAAAACAATAACATATTTCTTTTTTTCTGCTTGTCTCTCCCTCCTCAAACTTAGGGCTCGATTTATCAAGCTGCGGCACCTCAGTCATTTTTTCCTGGACACTTATAAGGTACATATGCTGCAGGGTGTGCAGAGGGCAACATGCATTGCGCACCTAAACAGCACATGAATAGTGACCCTAGACAGCACTAAACATGTTCTGAGGTGGCAACCCTAGCGCACTTATGCGTCCCCGTCTGCCACAGCTCGCCTCTGGCAGGCTGAATTCCACTGCCGGAATTCAGCATTGCACATGAGCGCAGCCAATCACACGCAGGCAAGAGCCGTCAATCTCCCCGGTCAGACGAGACCGGGAGATTGAAATTCACCATCTAAGAGGTGGCGAAAGGTTAGGGAAGTACCAGTCTGATGACCGCTGCTTGTTAAATACGGACTATATATTTTTCCTTTTTCTTTTTCCTTTTTCTTTTCCATCCCTCCCTTACCTCTCCTCTTATCCTCCTTCCTGTCGTACTTTAAACTTCAGGCCGAGCATCTCTTGTTCCTAGGTTCCTGTTTCATTTAGATAATTCATCTTTTAGTGTTTCCTCTTTTTTCACTAGTTCGCTACTCATATCTTACATTCAGATCATTACTACTTAATGGTCATCTCCTATTTCAGAATTGCATACTACTTTTACCTAACATATTGCACTTCTCTTTCTGACCTCACCTTTTTACTCCTCCAGTAGGGAGCCTCATTAATCTTTTCTATAAACTTCTCTGTTCATACACACGTTTGTTTATATACTTTTTTAAACATTTTTTTATTCTTTACTTCAAGGGTTACCGCCCTTGTCATTTGCATTAAGCTTACATCGAGCAGTTAACCAATGACCAATAGGCATAGTTCCCCTTTATGGTCCTGACATAACAATTAGGTATTCACTCTATATACTGTAAAAATTTGTCCGGCCATTAGGGGTACTCTGATACAATAAACCTATTTGTCCCGCTCCAGCCCTTAGCTTAAGTCTCAATCTGTGTAATACAGAAAAGTTATGACCATCTGAGTCCATTATTATTTTCATTTGTATTATATATATATTTTCTTTTTTATTACATACACATTTCCTTTTTAGATACATATTGTTTTAGCCTAGAATTTTAGTTTTAGTTTTTCTTTTTTGTATCCTTTTGCTCTTCATTTTTATAAGTCTGACCTTTGCCAATTTTTGTAATTGTGCCCATCTCACCTTATTAGTTCACTCAAAATTTAGATTTGCAAACTGAATTGAGTGTTCCAATGGTACAGGAAACATTACCATTGTTCCTGTCACCAATGTAGGAATTTAATGCCATAAATCTCAGAGAAAACCAACTTACAGAATTTATGAAGATTCTAACATTAATTCCTAATGAGTTTCTGAACAAATTAAATAAGATTTATCTCAAAAAGAACTCAATAAAATAAAGAACAATACTATGAGGTGGAAAAAAACGGAAAAAAAGAGAAAAAAAGTAAAAAAGAAACTTTAATGCACTTTTATGATGTGTGCTTTTTAATATAGCTATGGAGTATAGAGGAGGAAAAAATCTTCCCCTAGATCCTTTCCACCTCTTTTTATCTCTCTCTCATCTGAATGTAAAAAATATCTTGCCAATAGTTCATTTTAATCAATTTACTATCACTTGGATATAAATATCACTTTTAAAACAATTCCCCTTTTTACCTCGCACTTACTTTTCTATTGATCAATAGATTTTTTGATTGTTATTCACTGATGTTACTCACTTATTTATTTCAGTTATATTACACTCACCAGTAGTTTCACTTAATTACCATAGGGATTAGTGCCGGGATTAGTACTGCCCACTATGTACAATGTTCTATTGGCTGTTGTTCTCTATATAATCTTTTCACAGGTAACACAACTAGATCTCTGATGAAGCGCATGTGAGCATGCGCGAAACGCGTCAGATCTAGCACCCCTTGCACACCTGTGTTAGTGCTACTCACCTTGTATATCCAATAAAGTCACCTGGCTTCAAGTTCCTGAGTCCTCGCTTTTTCCTTTGTAATTATATATATATATATATATATATATATATATATATATATATATATATATATATATATATATATATATACACACACACACATATATTATTTTAAAAGGGACAGTGTGCTGTAAAATGACCCATTTTGCCTGCTTTAGTATTAAATTGTTTACAAATGGTTATGGTTTTATTTTGTCATTTAAAATAACTTTTTGCCTGTTAAAATCGTCACCTATATTGAAACTTTTTAATACTTCTGTAGTGGCTAACTCTGCTACATATCTGTCCCTAATTGGCTTCAAAAACATTTTATACTAACTTTATGACAGTGGCTAGACTTGTTGTCCGCAGACTAAAGCCCAGATTAGCTGCACCAAATAAGGCAAATGGTGGGTGGGGAATGGTTATTGAAAAATAATTACAGTAAAAAGGATGTTAAATTTGTTTTAAAAACATTAATACTTGGTTGATATGTTATTCTATAGCAAAACAACAGAAATGACTTCTAATTACAATTACCGACATTCAGAAATCGTCATCTGCTGTAAAGCACAAGATTGCTAGGACTGCCGTGTTTATCTAGTAGACGTGCTTTCAGGCGTTTCATTTTAAAACGAATACTGAATATGGTCGACACCAGCAGTGTTGGGTTCTTTTCAGAGCAGTATTTCTTCATGTGAAACTGAAACACACAAAGCTCTGGGTTTGCACAGATCTTAGAGTGTAGCACTTTAACAAGAAGAAATCCGGCTCTAAAAAGAGCCGAGCGCCGCAGCCTTCGTTCTAAAATGAAACACCCGAATGCACATCTATTATCTAGAATCAGTAATACAAAAATAACATGATCTTTTGCATTAAAATGTCCCTTTAAATGGTATTTCTACATTAAGGGCTAAATTACAAGTGGAGCGCTAATTTATGGCGTGCCCGTAAACCGGCAAATTTGTCAGTTTACCGCGCAAGATAATTAATTAGCCATTACAAGTGGCTGGTTACTGCGACCGCGGGTTCGCAATAGCAATTAGCGCTCTGAAAATGAACCAGAGGTCAGACGCTGGTTAATTTTCAAAATATCCTCCAAAATAAAGCATATTGTAAGTTTTTAATTTGTTTTTTTTAAAAAGCAATTTTTTTTAAAATAAAAACAAACTGCACGAAGCAGTTTTAGGGGTTAAAGTTATGTTGGAAAAAAAAAAATGGCACTGAAAAGTGCCTTTACATTGCGGTCAATGGTAACTGTTTGTTCCCTGTAGATACACATGTATTTACATATATAATTATGTGCTAATATGTTTATGAATGTGTATTCATAAACATATATATTTATATTTGCTGCGCGACTTACCCCCCTTGCTGCTTTAAGTCCTCATGCCGTGTATGACGGCATCAGAACGAGGCTCCGATTGGAGCCTATGTAAGCGAGTTCTTGTGGGCGCAATGCTTCCACACAATTTGTGTGCCCTGGTATTACTAAATGGCGCTCAAATATCGCTTTTGCGTAAGCAATATTTTGCGCTCCACTTTTAATCTAGCCCTTAAATATCACATAAATATATATTTTAACCCAGTATTTCAACATCTAGCTTTTGAAGATTTACGGGTTGACAACACTGGAATTTCAGTTGTCTAGATCAGTAAACTTTTAATAGGATGCACATTTTTTTCCAGTTTCCAGCTGAACTCAATTAGTTAAAAACAATTATCTGCATCTGTGTTTTTTAATATGAAACTCATATCCTTTACTCTAAACATAAACGCAAAACAGGAAAGACTAAAGATCGTATAGGAAACAGTGTGTGTACTTTTATTTATTTATTTTTTAGCGAACAGCACACTATGACGAGCCTAAAATCCAAAATGCAGGGATGGTTTAATATCATAACATTTGAGGGGTGCCAAATATTTACCACAATACTTAAAGGGACATCATACACTAGATTTTTCTCTACATAAATGTTTTGTAGATGATCCGTTTATATAGCCTATCTGGGTGTGTTTTTGAGAGAAAAAAAAAATGTATAGTTTTGCTTATTTTTTAAATAATATTTTGACTCCTAACCAAGCCCCAAAGTTTTAGATGCATATTGACGTATACAGACTTCAGACTGCTTCCGTTTGTATAATGGGTCTTTTCATATGTGGGGGGGGTTCTGTTATCAGCCCCTTTCAGTGGGTGTCCCAGGCTTATATTATTAACAGTGTTAAATTGGGAGCTTCTAAATAAGTTTTTAAAAAGTTTTACACTGGATTTTTATTTAAGTATCTGTGCATATTATTCTTTATAGTAGTGTCTATTACATGCAGTTAAATGAAAATTGGTGTATATTGCCCCTTTAACTTTGCATAAAAATTTTGAAGGAAATGTAAATTAGAATGCAATGTCCCTTTGAGTGTGAGAACACTCCTTTTGCCCACTGCATAAAAGAAATCTTGTTAACACTTGAAAATTATAGTTTACATAAAAGCAGACAAATAAAAAAAAGGTACCTCAAGGGTCATTTAATTTTATTACTGGTTACATTACAAAGAACTCAAGGCCATATTTTACAGCCAACAAACAAATACAATAAAAGGACAACAATGACTATATTCCATATCTGAATATTGTGATGAGTATTTTATGCAGGGTACAAATGTAATATATATATTATGAAGAAGCTAGTGGGGAAGTATTTACATGACAATAGATAAACTGAAAAACATTTTAAAAAGGTGTGTGGGTGTGTGTGTTCACCACCCAGCTAAAAATGTAGTCAATAATAAGCTTGTTATTTAATATTAATTTTTACAATGTTTATTGCTCAAATTATCATTAAAGTGATGGTGCATCTTAGCGTTTGTGAAACGCTAGGATTTGCCAGTGGAACAAATAAAGGGGACTTTCAGTCATGAAGTATAAACTATTTCATGTTAAAAGTTCCTTTATTTGTTTGAAGTGTTTGCCACACTGAGCTCCTCAGATTGCCCACGGCAGAACGCTATTTTGCTGTGAGGCGACGTGCGGGCCAGCTGGCACCAACCCGGATAGCCCACATAGCTATTGGTTGAGAGGTGGAAACGTCACCTCACAGCAAAATAACGTTGTGGGCAGCCTGAGGCTCTCAGTGCGGCGAACGCTTCAGACAAATAAAGGAACTTTAAACATGACTGAAAGTCCCCTTTATTTGTTCCACTGGTAAATCCTAGCATTTCACAAACGCTAGGATTTACCATCACTTTAAATAAATCTATGTTGAATTATGCAATAAATTTGTGCCTTGGATAGCAGAAAATTTTATGATATTAGAAAGCATTACACCCCCAACCGGATACTTTATAATGGCAGCCGGCTGGCAACACTGCGTGCGTGTGTGATAGATATATATATAGATATATATATATATATATATATATATATATATATATATATACACACATATACATATTTAGGCACCCCTGACAATTTCCATGATTTTCATTTAGAAATAATTGGGTGTTTGGATCAGCAATTTCATTTTGATCTATCAAATAACTCAAGGACACAGTAATATTTCAGTAGTGAAATGAGGTTTATTGGATTAACAGAAAATATGGAATATGCATCAAAACGAAATTAGACAGGTGCATACAATTGGACACCCTTGTCATTTTGTTGATTTGAATACCTGTAACTACCTAGCACTGATTAATTGGAACACACACTTGGTTTGGTGAGCCCATTAAGCCTTGAACTTCATAGACAGGTGCATCCAATCATGAGAAAAGGTATTTAAGGTGGCCAATTGCAAGTTGTTGTTCTCTTTGACTCTCCTCTGAAGAGTGGCAACATGGGGGCCTCAAAACAACTCTCAAATGACCTGAAAACAAAGATTGTTCAACATTATGGTTTATGGGAAGGCTACAAAAAGCTATAGCAGAGATTTAAGCTGTCAGTGTCCACTGTTAGGCACATAGTGAGAAAATGGAAGACCACAGGCACAGTTCTTGTTAAGGCTAAAAGTAAAATATTTATTGGAGAGGCAAAGGATGGTGAGAACGGTCAAAAACAGCCCACAGACCACCTCCAAAGACCTACAACATCATCTTGCTGCAGATGGTGTCACTGTGCATCGTTCAACAATTCAGTGTATGGGAGAGTGATGCAGAAGCCTTTTCTGCACACACGCCACAAACAGAGTCACTTGAGGTATGCAAACGCACATTTGGACAAGCCAGCTTTATTTTGGAAGAAGGTGCTGTGGACTGATTAAACAAAGATTTGGTTATTTGGTCATAACAAGGGGCGTTATGCATGGCGGCAAAATAACACAGCGTTCCAAGACAAACACTTGCTACCCACAGTAAAATTTGGGGGATGTTCCATCATGCTGTGGGGCTGTGTGGCCAGTGCCGGTACTGGGAATCTTGTTAAAGTTGAGGGTCGCATGGATTCCACTCAATATCTGCAGATACTTGAGAATAAAGTTGAGGAATCGGTCACAAAGTTGAAGTTATGCCGGAGCTGGATATTTCAACAAAACAACGACCCAAAACACTGCTCAAAATCTACTCTGGCATTTATGCAGAGGAACAAGTACAATGTTCTGGAATGGCCATCCCAGTCCCCAGACCAAAATATCATTGAAACTCTGTGGGGTGATTTGAAGCCGGCTGTCCATGCTCGGCAACCATCAAAACTAACTGAACAGGAGATGTTTTGCAAGGAGGAATGGTCCAAAATACCTTCATCCAGAATCCAGACACTCATTACAGGCTATAGGAAGCGTCTAGAGGCTGTTATTTCTGCTAAAGGAAGCTCTACTAAATATCATTGAGATATTCCTGTTAGGGTGCCCAAATGCACCTGTCTAATTTAGTTTTTATGCATATTGCACATTTTCTGTTAATCCAATAAACCTCATTTCACTACTGAAATATTACTGTGTCCTTCAGTTATTTGATAGATCAAAATGAAATTGCTGATCCAAACACCCAATTATTTATAAATGAAAATCATGGAAATTGTCAGGGGTGCCTAAACTTTTGCATACGACTGTATATTATATATATGCGCAATATAATTATCGCATAGGCAAATAGCATATCTAGGCAAGAAGTACTCTGTATACATTTTTGCCAATGCACCAAAGGATTCTGGGTAAGATATGCTAATAAGATATATATTTATTTCTAGAACAGTTTATGATCCTCTGGCTTAAAGCCTTCCTTCTGCGCTAAACCTGTTATTGCAGTGAAATTAAAAATGTATTTTAAGGAAGACTGTTAGCTGCTAAACTACCAATAACATAAGTTGGCATCACCTTAGTCATAGTGTGATGCATAAGGAGAGACTCCAAATAGCATGTAACTGACAGAAATTGATATGGAGTTAAAGAGACATAAAACAAGTTGGGATAGAGACAAAATATAATATGTACTTTAATTACTTTACCTTCAAATTTATACTGCAGTGTCTCGCCATTAACCCTTTATTTTTAGTTTCTGAACTGTAAAGCTCTAAACCACCCCCCCCCCCCACACACACACACACGTCCTTACACGGCTGTATCTATATGTTTTGTTATTTTGGTAGAATGCAAAAATTTATATGGATTATCTGCTGGAGAATGCCTATGAACTTAGTTGAAATACAATGCCTGTGTCTAAACACTGATAGGGGGGTGGAGTTAGGTGCTCCAGACAGCTTAGCTATGTAATTAATTTTGCTTATTTTTAAAAATTATTTTAAAAAAAAAACTTGTCAGCCATTTTTAAACAATTTTTTTATGCAAACTATCTTTAATTAATTATCCCTTTTAGGATATGCACAGATCTTAACCTGTTTTATGTTGAGCACACATACACGTTTTTTTTTTTGTTTTTTGTTTTTTTTAAACTACATTTTATAAGCTGTTATTATAAACATTAGCAAACCAGAGAGAAGACTTTGACATGTTAAAAGGGTATATTATTAATGTATTTAGCACTTAATAAAATAAAAAAAAGAAAATGTTTTAGATTAACAAAATCACTAGCACCTAGAATGGAACACAAAGAACTTATTTTAATGAAATATGTAATGCTGTAATACTGCCAGTACACATATATTTTACATTTTGTTTGCCTAGAGCCTAAAGGGAATTTGGTGTATAATTCAATTTAACCTTCTTGCAGTCAGAAGTAAAAAGTGTAAAAATGATGTGAAACCTTCAGGCACTTTCTACATTAATGAAGAAAAGAACAATGTTTAGTCACTGCATAAAATAGTCTTGGAATAAAAGGGGAAAATGAACAGTCTGACGCGTCAGACTGTTGCCTGTTCCACACCTATAGCCTGACTGACAGTGATTTCTTGATGCACAGTCCCTGCTACTTTGGATTGGTATTTACCGTGTATTCTTTCCAATCAACTTGGGATTTTATTTGCAACCATCTTTGTGTGAAGCGCCTGCCGTTACCTTCTACTCTTGTGTTTTAACTTATCTTGTATTTGTTTTTTACTGTCATTTTGATGCCAGCATCCATTTTTATGTTTACTATAAATAATATAAACTATATACTATTTTTCTCACCGATATATTTTTATGTGCCTTTATTCGCATTCATTCACATTTTAATACATTTATTACGTTATTTAACATCACAGTACCTGATATTAATTAGGGTTCCCCACTTTTCTCGTTATTTGCAATCATAGTAGTTATTAACACACTGCATTATATCGTTTGCATCATACAGTTAGCTCCTAGTTTTTGAGCGTTTTCTTTATTTTTGTATGCTAGACCTGCCGAGAGCATGGAAACAAAAATCAGCATACAACAGGGTCTCATATCACCTAACCACACCATTACCCGAGTCAGGGAACTACGCCGCAATAAGAAACACCAGATACATTTCAACACACTCGTCGGCAAGCAAACGGGCCTCTCAACAACACATTGCATGGGAAATAATTACCAAGAGACCATGTCGCCTAAAGTGCCGACCAGAATAAAAACAATATATATCTCAGGCAGACACAATCTTGGCACAAACTGAGCTTTGCATGGGGTTTGGGGGGACCCCTGGACAAACACAAGTGATAAGTCGCCAAACCTACTGAATCAAAGCGCCCTAACGGATATCTTTAATGAGGCACTTAAGAAAAAGTTTATGGTCCCAGAGGAGCTTTCCGGCACAGCAGGATCCACAGCTTTTATGGACCCACGAAAAAGTAAAAAGAACTCTTTGTGCCAACTGACATGGTCCGGCAAGTATTCTCAGGAAGCTCTATTAACGTTTTCCCACACCATTTATTACAGCCTGCTGGATATGGGGGGCTCACAACTTATAAATGAGCTCCTAACAAATATCGCCATATAAACTGCTCATGGTTTAAACAAACTTATGGCGATGTACTGTTTAGGTTATGCTTTATAAAGTTTGAGTTCTCATCTATTTTTCCATACTATAGCATCTGAACTGTTATATTGAAAATGCTAAAGACTGAAATGGCAGAGACTGTACCATATAGATAGCATCTTGTAAGGATACCAAAAATTTGACTTCCTTGCGAGGCTTGCGGCCGGAGCCGCTGAAAGGAAGATATAATCACAACTCCTAGAAATGCAGATGCTGTGTGTATAAAATACATACCAACCGTGCAACAAATATTTAATATTCTAAATTCACTTTACCTTTAAAAAGTAGTCATTATCTGACCAGCAGACCCTAGCCATTCCATAATACTCAATGTCACACACGGGTAGCATGTTAAAATACAGCCAGGGACATAATACCTTAATTATGCGCTTGTCATCTCTAGCTCTTTTAGTAAGAACACAGTAATTTTCTAGCGAAGTGTTTGTATTTCAAAGAAAGTACATAGGTGCACTCTTTATAATAATAACTTAAAGAGACATTATACACTCCTTTTTTCTTTGCATAAATGTTTTGTAGA
>NC_069509.1:144814144-144896644 GCF_027579735.1 Bombina bombina | reverse complement strand
AAAAAAACCCACAAAAGGACAATAGTACTACTGTAGACACCAGCACAACCAAAATGTAACAATTATTTCAATGTATATGTCTAATATGTGCACAGCAAAGCAAAATAAAAAAGAATCTCCAGTTTGTTAGTTTTTTTATGCATCTTAAAGATAATACTACAAAATCCTGCAACCTTATTCAACAGATCAAGAAAATCATTTTATTTTAACTGGTGATATTACGTGATTTTTTTGTGTTTTAAAACCATTAGATAGCAATAGGCAGACAGATAATAGGCCAAATGTATCATCCTTGCAGGTTCGCAAGTAGTGAACCTGTCCGCCTGTAATCGCCACTTGCGATGCTGCATCGCATGCTGAAATTTTATCATGGCACAATAGGCTTCTTGTACAATGATGTCCCTTGCTCCGTCCTGCTCAACCAAATGCGCTAGAGCGGGGCACGTCAATCGCCTCTTTTTGACATAAGTGGCAGCAGGCTCGCTTATACGAACCTGCTCCGCATAGCGAATGCAGCTTCATAAATCTACCCCAATGTATAGTATATAATAGGATTGTGCAAACTTTTGCAATTTATTAGTGAAATGACCGCTAGGAATTGCGGCTGTGTGCGGCATTAGGCTCATTTCGGCTCCGGATTTATAATAATGAAATGGTAAAAACACACAAATATCTTGGCAAATCCAGATTTGTGTGGTGTTTTTTTATTTTAATAAATCTGGCACCTAAATGAGCCGAATAACCCCAACCGTTTTTGGGTTTCATCTCACTATGAATGCTGAATATTTGCACATCCATAGTATATAACCAGCAATCAAATGAAAAGCTTTTAGTGTTGTCACTAAACTTTTTTTCTTTACTGTTAATTTAACAAACCACATAAAATGCTTCTGTTATGACCAATTTGGATATAGGAAAAAAAAACACACACACACACACACAACAGCAGCTACTTAGTAAACCCCTGTAAGGTATTTTCATGATACACTCATGCGGAGTAAATACCTGGAATGGATACCCAGCAGAGGTGGTATGGTGTCTGCATTGCCTGGGTTAGTTGTTTGTGTAGCATCTGTGTTTGCTAAAGAATGCATTAATCTAAAGACCCCCCTCCTGGTGCTTGCCATCTCTTGGTACTGTGGGTTAAGGTTTTGAAAGGAATGGCAAGGTGGTCGTATTTGACAAAGAAGGTGGTTTGTGACTCAGATATAATTGAATGTTACAGAAAAATTATTAAGAACTTGCCTGGGACAGAATGAGAAAACATCTGAAGGGAGTTCTTACACAAATAGGGTTGCCACCCAGCCGGTATTTTACCGACAAGGCCGGTATTTTTAAGGTTCATGTCAATGTAGAAAATAAAGAATAAATATTGAAAGAAAGCTTCTGTCAAAGTGAAACTTCTTCTGAGTGTGATGGATACTAGTTATAAACAAATGAGCATTTAAAATCAGTCAGCTTTAGCGTTTGAGTTATTCTGTTTAATTATTTATGCAAATTTATGTTAATTAGCATGGCCGGTATTTTCTTTCAAGAAAGGTGGCAACCCTACACACAAACCTATTGGAAGTTTAGTGATATGTGCAAAGTGTTAGTATTGACAGTGTTAAGTATATGTCCCATTTTATTTTCAGGAATTGTAACTTTGCATTTATTCTTGTTCTTGTGTATGTCTTCAGTTTTTGTGATTTTGCACTTTGTAACCTGTATTTGTCTTTTGTTATTAAACATATAAATAATCCAATTCTATCTTTGGGCTCTAATATCTGAAACCACACTCTGTAGAGACAAGGTTAAAGTCACATTACCTCATTTTTAATTGTGTGAGTTATTTGGTTTCCAAGACACCCTTATTCAAAACTCTTGGTGGTGGCAGTATTGTTAATCTGGGGTGGCGTAGACAGGATTTGGGGGTTAATTTGGTGTCCCTTTAGGTCCTTGTAAAAGTAAAAGTACCAGAGGCTGACTTCTATTAACCTCTTCATAACCACACTCTCTCCATTGTCACAGCTGGGCAGATAGGCTTAGCCTTCACAAGTATGTTTAGGGAAATATTCTAGACTTCAATTTTTTTTTTGTGCTTTATGTTAAATCTTTGGTGATGCACACCACAAATCAGTGGTGCTTAGTCATTAATCTTATTAACTAAATAAAATCCTTTCGAGTACAAAATATTCAATAATCTTGTCACATAAATCTACTGACAATTTTCTCTGACCTTTTTTTAGCCATGTTAATTGGATTAGTAAAACTAAATGACCTCAGTAAACAAAAGGGCAGCAAACTTGTGAGTTAAAGGGACAGTCTACACCAGAATTATTGTTGTTTTAAAAACAGAATTTATGCTTACCTGATAAATTTCTTTCTCCTACGGTGTGTCCGGTCCACGGCTTCATCCTTACTTGTGGGAATATTCTCTTCCCCAACAGGAAATGGCAAAGAGCACAGCAAAAGCTGCCCATATAGCCCCCCCTCTGGCTCCGCCCCCCAGTCATTCGACCGACGGTTAGGAGAAAAAGGAGAAACCATAGGGTGCCGTGGTGACTGTATTGTATAGAAAGAAAAAATTTGAAACCTGACTAAAAAGCCAGGGCGGGCCGTGGACCGGACACACCGTAGGAGAAAGAAATTTGTCAGGTAAGCATAAATTCTGTTTTCTCCTACATTGGTGTGTCCGGTCCACGGCTTCATCCTTACTTGTGGGAACCAATACCAAAGCTTTAGGACACGGATGAAGGGAGGGAACAAGTCAGGTTACCTAAACGGAAGGCACCACGGCTTGCAAAACCTTTCTCCCAAAAATAGCCTCCGAAGAAGCATAAGTATCGAATTTGTAAAATTTGGCAAAAGTGTGCAGAGAAGACCAAGTCGCTGCCTTACATATCTGATCAACAGAAGCCTCGTTCTTGAAGGCCCATGTGGAAGCCACAGCTCTAGTAGAGTGAGCTGTAATTCGTTCAGGAGGCTGCCGTCCGGCAGTCTCATAAGCCAATCGGATGATGCTTTTCAGCCAAAAAGAAAGAGAGGTAGCAGTAGCTTTCTGTCCTCTCCTCTTACCAGAATAAACGACAAACAAAGATGAAGTCTGTCTGAAATCCTTTGTTGCATCTAAGTAGAATTTTAAAGCACGAACCACATCTAAATTGTGTAACAAACGTTCCTTCTTTGAAACTGGATTCGGACACAGAGAAGGAACAACTATTTCCTGGTTAATATTCCTGTTGGAAACCACTTTTGGAAGAAAACCAGGTTTGGTACGCAAAACAACCTTATCTGCATGGAATACCAGATAGGGTGGATCACACTGCAAAGCAGACAATTCAGAAACTCTTCTCGCAGAAGAAATAGCAACCAAAAACAGAACTTTCCAAGATAGTAACTTAATATCTATGGAATGTAAAGGTTCAAATGGAACCCCTTGAAGAACTGAAAGAACTACATTTAGACTCCATGGAGGAGTCATGGGTCTGTAAACAGGCTTGATTCTGACTAAGGCCTGTACAAAAGCTTGTACATCTGGCACTGCTGCCAGGCGTTTGTGTAACAAAACAGACAAAGCAGATATCTGTCCTTTTAGAGAACTCGCTGACAACCCTTTATCCAAACCCTCTTGGAGAAAGGAAAGAATCTTAGGAATTTTAATTTTACTCCAAGAAAATCCCTTGGATTCACACAGATATATTTTTTCCATATTTTATGGTAAATTTTCCTAGTCACAGGTTTTCTGGCTTGGACCAGAGTATCTATAACTGAATCTGAAAACCCACGCTTAGATAAAATCAAGCGTTCAATTTCCAAGCAGTCAGCTGCAGAGAGACTAGATTTGGATGTTCGAATGGACCTTGTACTAGAAGATCCTGTCTCAAAGGTAGCTTCCATGGTGGAGCCGATGACATATTCACCAGGTCTGCATACCAAGTCCTGCGTGGCCACGCAGGAGCTATCAGAATCACCGAGGCCTTCTCCTGTTTTATCCTGGCTACGAGCCTGGGAAGGAGAGGAAACACATAAGCTAGGTTGAACGACCAAGGCACCACTAATTCATCCACCAGTGTCGCCTTGGGATCCCTGGATCTGGACCAGTAGCGAGGAACCTTGAAGTTCTGGCGAGACGCCATCAAATCCATTTCTGGAATGCCCCATAATTGAGTTAACTGGGCAAAGACCTCCAGGTGGAGTTCCCACTCCCCCGGATGGAAAGTCTGACGACTCAAATAATCCGCCTCCCAGTTGTCTACTCCTGGGATGTGAATTGCAGATAGATGGCAGGAGTGATCCTCCGTCCATTTGATGATCTTGGATACCTCTCTCATCGCCAAGGAACTCTTTGTTCCTCCCTGATGATTGATGTAAGCTACAGTCGTCATGTTGTCCGACTGAAATCTTATGAATCCGTCCTTCGCTAGTTGAGGCCAAGCCTGGAGCGCATTGAATATCGCTCTCAGTTCCAGGATGTTTATCGGGAGAAGAGACTATTCCAGAGACCACAGACCCTGAGCTTTCAGGGAGTCCCAGACCGCGCCCCAGCCTAATAAACTGGCGTCGGTCGTGACAATGACCCACTCTGGACTGCGGAAACTCATTCCCTGAGACAGGTGATCCTGAGTCAACCACCAACGGAGTGAGTCTCTGGTTAACTGGTCTACTTGAATCTGGGGAGACAAGTCTGCATAATCCCCATTCCACTGTCTGAGCATGCACAGTTGCAATGGTCTTAGATGAATTCGAGCAAAAAGGAACCACGTCCATTGTTGCCACCATTAGACCTATTACTTCCATGCACTGAGCTATGGAAGGCTGAGGAATAGATTGAAGAACTTGACAAGCCTTTAGAAGCTTTAATTTTCTGACCTCTGTCAGAAAAATCTTCATTTCTACAGAATCTATTATTGTTCCCAGAAAAGGAACTCTTGTAGACGGGGACAGGGAACTCTTTTCCACGTTCACCTTCCACCCGTGAGACCTGAGAAAAGCTAATACAATGTCTGTATGAGCCCTTGATCTGGAAAGGGACGACGCTTGGATTAGGATGTCGTCTAGGTAAGGTGCCACTGCAATGCCCCTCGGTCTTAGAACCGCTAGAAGGGACCCTAGCACCTTTGTGAAAATTCTGGGAGCAGTGGCTAAACCGAACGGAAGAGCCACAAACTGGTAATGTTTGTCCAGAAAGGCGAACCTTAGGAACTGATGATGATCTTTGTGGATAGGAATATGTAGGTACGCATCCTTTAAATCCACGGTAGTCATTAATTGACCCTCCTGGATTGTTGGTAAAATCGTTCGAATGGTTTCCATTTTGAACGATGGAACTCTGAGGAATTTGTTTAGAATTTTTAAATCCAGAATTGGTCTGAAAGTTCCCTCTTTTTTGGGAACTACAAACAGGTTTGAGTAAAACCCCTGACCTTGTTCCACTGTTGGAACAGGGTGTATCACTCCCATCTTTAATAGATCTCCTACGCAATGTAAGAATGCCTGTCTCTTTATCTGGTCTGAAGATAAGCGAGACATGTGGAACCTTCCCCTTGGAGGAAGTTCCTTGAATTCTAAAAGATAACCCTGAGAGACTATTTCTAGTGCCCAGGGATCCTGAACATCTCTTGCCCAAGCCTGAGCAAAGAGAGAAAGTCTGCCCCCTACTAGATCCGGTCCCGGATCGGGGGCTACCCCTTCATGCTGTCTTGGTAGCAGCAGCAGGCTTCTTGGCCTGTTTACCCTTGTTCCAGCCTTGCATTGGTTTCCATGCTGGCTTAGCCTGGGAAGCGTTACCCTCTTGTCTAGAGGCTGCAGAGTTAGGAGACGGTCCGTTCCTGAAGTTGCGAAAGGAACGAAAATTAGATTTGTTCTTAGCCTTGAAAGGCCTATCCTGTGGGAGGGCATGGCCCTTTCCCCCAGTGATGTCTGAAATAATCTCCTTCAATTCTGGCCCAAAAAGGGTCTTACCTTTGAAAGGAATATTAAGCAATTTTGTCTTGGAGGACACATCCGCTGACCAAGATTTTAGCCAAAGCGCTCTGCGTGCCACAATTGCAAAACCTGAATTTTTCGCCGCTAATTTCGCTAATTGCAAAGCGGCATCTAAAATAAAGGAATTAGCCAACTTTATAGTGCGTGAATTCTGTCCATGACTTCCTCATATGGAGTCTCCTTATTGAGCGAATTTTCTAGTTCTTCGAACCAAAAAGACGCCGCCGTTGTGACAGGAATAATGCACGAAATTGGTTGGAGGAGGAAACCTTGCTGAACAAATATCTTTTTAAGCAAACCTTCCAATTTTTTATCCATAGGATCTTTGAAAGCACAACTGTCCTCAATGGGAATAGTCGTGCGTTTGGCCAACGTAGAAACTGCCCCCTCAACCTTAGGAACCGTTTGCCATGCGTCCCTCCTGGGGTCGACAATGGGGAACATTTTCTTAAATATAGGAGGTGGGACAAAGGGTATACCTGGTTTCTCCCACTCCTTAGTCACTATGTCCGCCACCCTTTTGGGTATCGGAAAGGCATCAGCGTGCACAGGGACCTCAAGGAATTTGTCCATTTTGCACAATTTTTCTGGAATGACCAAAGAGTCACAATCGTCCAGAGTAGTTAGCACCTCCTTAAGCAGGGCGCGGAGATGTTCTAACTTAAATTTAAACGTCACAATATCAGGTTCTGCCTGTTGGGAAATTTTTCCTGAATCAGAAATTTCTCCCTCCGACAGACCCTCCCTCACTGCCAATTCTGACTGGTGTGAGGGTATAACAGATAAATTATCGTCAGCGCACCTTTGCTCATCCTCTGTATTTAAAACTGAGCAATCACGCTTTCTTTGAAATGCTGGCATTTTGGATAAAATATTAGCTATAGAATTATCCATTACTGCCGTTAATTGTAGTAGTAACAAGCATTGGCGCGCTAGATGTACTAGGTGTCGCCTGCGCGGGCATAACTGGAGTTGACACAGAAGGAGAGGATGGTGAACAATCCCCACTACCTTCATTTGAAGAATCGTCTTGGGCAACCTTATTAAATGTGACAGTACTGTCCTTACTTTGTTTGGACGCCATGGCACAATTTTCACATACATTTAAAGGGGGGACCACCTTGGCCTCCATACATACAGAACATGTTCTATCTGAAGGTACAGACATGTTAGACAGGCTTATACAGGCTATTAATGCAAAAAAAAAAACCTTTTTAAACAAAACCGTTACTGTCTCTTTAAATGTTAAACAGAGCACACTTTATTTCTGAATGTGTGAAAAACTATGAAGGAAATATCCGATCCTTAACAAATTTGCACCCTAGTGTCTTAATGCTTTGAAAGTATTGCACACCAAATTTCAAGTTTGTAACCCCTTAAATGAGCAAACCGGAGCTATTTGTTCAATTTACCAGTTTAAACCCACTACAGTCCCAGCCACAGCCTTTGTTGCGGCTTTACCTTTCCTGGGGGGTTATTCGCCACAGAAATAAGCCTTCCAGAATCTTTTTTTATGGCCACAGGACCTTCTCACATGAAGCTGCATGCACTGCTTCCAGAAGTAACTGCGCAATTAAGGCACGAAAATGAGGCCTCCTCCCTCTGCATACCAGAGTGAAAGGCCCTTCCTGACTAGAATAGGTGTCTAAACGACTGCCAGGCGAATAAAAAACGTTCCCAAAGTGTTTTCAAGTTCCAAAACACTCCAAAAGTCATATAAATATTGTATAAATCAATCGATTTAGCCCACAATAGTGTCAACCAGTATATAGCCCATTAATAAGCCTTAATTCTGTTATGAGTCTAAGAAAAATGGCTTACCGATCCCAAAAAGGGAAAATGACAGTCTTCTAGCATTACTATGTCTTGTTAGAAAATGGACTAGTCATACCTTGAGCAGAAAAGTCTGCAAACTGTTCCCCCCAACTGAAGTTCTCTGGGCTCAACAGTCCTGCGTGGGAACAGCAATGGATTTTAGTTACTGTTGCTAAAATCATACACCTCTTTAAACATAACTCTTCATCACTTTCTGTTGTAGAGTAAATAGTACAAACCGGCACTATTTTAAAATAACAAACTCTTGATAGAAGAATAAAAAACTACAACTAACACCACATACTCTTTACCATCCCCGTGGAGATGCTACTTGTTCAGAGCGGCAAAGAGAATGACTGGAGGCGGAGCCAGAGGGGGGCTATATGGGCAGCTTTTGCTGTGCTCTCTTTGCCATTTCCTGTTGGGGAAGAGAATATTCCCACAAGTAAGGATGAAGCCGTAGACCGGACACACCAATGTAGGAGAAAGATAGATATTCTCTTTATTACACATTCCCCAGTTTTGCATAACAAACACAGTTATAATAATACACATTTTACCTCTGTGATTACCTTGTATCTAACCCTCTGCAGACTGCCCCCTTATTTCAGTTCATTTGACAGACTTGCACTTTAGCCAATCAGGGCTCACTCCTCAGTAAATTCACGTGTGTGAGCTCAATGTTATCTATGTAAACACATGAACTAATGCCCTCTAGTGGTGAAAAACTGTCAAAACCCTTTCAGATTAGAGGCAGCCTTCAAGGCCTTAAGGCTGTGACACACTGCAAGCAATGCGGCACTAGGCGAAGCAGCTGCTTCGCGTCGCATCGCTTCTGAAGTTCAGATATTTCATCTCTGAGCACTCAGCTCAGACATAGAATACAATTTATAAAATGTCTAATTTACTTCTATTATCAAATTTGCTTCATTCCCATGAAAGGGATTATATTATTGCTCTGTTGCTGGCAACTAAAGGGGGTTAACATCACTGATCTGTTTGTGCTCAAAGGGGTTAAATCGTCATCCTATGAGCTACCATCAGGACATGTATATATGTTATGAGACAATCCATTAAGTGGTTAACATCTCTTTCATAGAATTATTCAAATAACATAATGACTATGATAAGGAATGGTTGTTCTACCTATACACACTAGAGAAATATCTTTTAAAGGGGCAGTCTACACAAGAATTGTTATTGTTTAAAAAGATAGGTAATGCCTTTATTACCCATACTCTAGCTTTGCACAACCAACATTGTTATATTAAAATACTTTTTTAAGCTTTAAACCATGTTGGTTATGCAAAACTGTGGGGTAGGGTTCTTTGTTGATATATGCTCATTTCTAATCCACTGAAGGCCACCTCTTATCTCATACACTTTGACAGTTTTTCACAGCTAGACAGTGCTAGTTCATGTGTGTCCTATAAATAGCATTGTGCTCACTCTTGTGGCGTTATTCATGAGCCAGCACTGATTGGCTGAAATGCAAGCCTGTCAAAAGAACTGAGATAAGGAGACAGTCTGCAGAGGCTTAGATACAAGGTAAAATCACAGAGGTAAAAAGTGTATTAATATAACAGTGTTGGTTATGCAAAACTGGGGAATGGGTAATAAAGGGATTATCTAACTTTTTAAACAATCAAAATTCTGGAGTAGACTGTCCCTTTAAAGGGAGTTTTCCGCTCTAATCATACTCGCTGTACAATTTAAATTGCTTATTTGAGCAAGATTTCAGCCACAAAGTGCTCAGCATCTGCTTTACTTATGAGAGCAACAGATGTACACAACATAATTACTTCCATATCGGTCTTTGATTAGAAACAAAGGCAGGGTGTAGGCTAACTTTAAAGGAACAATAAAGTCAAAACTAAACTGGACACTTTTTAAAATATTTGTATCCTCTGTCTGAGTCACACACACAAAAAGGAGAGCTGGGTCCCTTTAATTAAAGGACCAGTAAAAACAGTAGATTTGCATAATCAATAAATACATAATAAAAAGACAATGCAATAGTACTTAGTCTAAATTTCAAATAAGTAGATTTTTTTTTGACAATTTTCAAAGTTATGTCTATTTCCACTTTTCCTGTATCATGTGACAGCCATCAGCCAATCACAAATGCATATAAGTATCTTCAGTGAATTCAATTTTGACTTGAGTGTCCCTTTAAGCACGGATTTCCAAATAGATATGTATACATTTAAAAATCTGCATTATTTTACAGGCAATGGAAATACCCTTTGTATGGTTACATTATCTCATATGCTGTGCCAGTTGGAGACATGATATCAATGGGCTCCTGCACTGAATAATCAGTCAATCATGGAGTAGAATGTTTAACTCCTGAATTCTGCAGTGCTCTCCAGCCTCTTAGGGGAGGGTGCATTAAACAAAAACATCTTAATTTACAGAGTTAAAGGGACAGTCCACTCCAGAATTGTCATTGTTTCAAAAGATAGATAATCCCTTTATTACCCATTCCCCAGTTTTGCATAACCAACAGTTATATTGATACACTTTACTTGTTTCTAAGCCTCTGCAGACTGCCTCTTATCTCAGTTCTTTTGCACAGACTTGCATTTAGACAATTAGTGGCTGACTCATAACTCCCTGGAAGTGAGCACAAATATTATCTATATGGCACACATGAACTAGCTCCGTCTAGCTTGAAAAGAAAATACACTGAAATAAGAGGCAGGTCTTCAAGGGCTTAGATTAACACATGAGCCTAGCTAGGTTTAGCTTTCAACAAAGAATACCAAGAGAACAATGCAAATTTGATGATAAAAGTAAATTGGAAAGTTGTTTAAAATTGCGTGCCCTACCTGAATCATGTATGTTTAAATTTATATTAAAATATGGGGGGGGGATAAATCATAAAGGCACACTGCAATTTATTTTTTATTCTCATTTTGTGTTGTTTTTTTGTTCAAAGCACACAAACTAGAGGGTAAAGAGATAAATAGTTGCATTTACTTTCATGCTTCAGGGTAAAGGGAATGGGATATAAAACACAAAGGAAAGATAAGAAATATTTATGCAACACTGCACAGCTGTTTACAGATTTTACCCCCTTATTCCTGTGAAGATAGCAGAATAAACGGGCAATAAATAAACATAGGAATCCACATCAAACAAACTTCTCCAACTACAAAAACAACATGTTAGGCAGGTCTATGCCCAAAAGGTAGATCTTTGTCTAGTACTAGATAATTAGATTGTTGTGTGATTATCCAGATTCCTTGCAACTCCTAGTGACAATATAGCCTCAGGTCAAAACAAATCGGCTTTGCACAAATACGTTCTTCACCACAATTATGTCCAGGGCATGTGTTGATCTCGTACAAGTTTGTTACCGCATCCAGCTAGCACAATGTGTACAAGAAGATCAACCCCAGTTTACAGGAACCTTAAAAAGGGATTTTTATATAAACTGTTTAGGTTATGCATAATTGTATTGTTTATTTTGCTCCCTTTTCATGTCGCATGGCTCTGAAAAATGTGCAAGTTATTCTCAGAACGTGAAAGGCACCCTGATAAGGTTTCAAGACTAACTCTGCTACATATCAGTAACTAATTGGCTTTATCAGATAACTGCTGCAAAACAATGCATGTTATACTAAAATGTATGACAGTTTGTCGTCAGTGGACTGAAGCCTAGAATGGTTCCTCCAAATAAGGCAAACGGGTGAAGTTTGGCTCTTGAAAAATAATTGCAGTAAAAAGGATGTTATTCTATAACAGACATCTTCAAACTTGGCCCTCCAGAGGTTTTGGAACTACATTTCCCATAATGTCCTTTTAAATGGGCAGCGAACAGGTCTGCCAAAGTTTTTACACAGCAGCATGCTCAGAGCATATGGGGAGAACACTGGATAGCATTATTATTTTACTAGATCAATAACGGCGAGTAAACTCTGTACATTTGCTTTATTGACAGGTAAGCATGCGTACAGGAAGAAGAAAAGAAGAAAATGCTTTGGTACACCAACTCCCACTACAATGACATAACTGTCACAGGCTGGGAAAAAAAATAATTCTATCCAGGAAAAGTGAAGTGTTAGTCATCCGTTTTTTTTTCTCAGCCTGAGGATATCATACCCCCACTTTGGTTATTCAGAGCAGAAAGCCAGAACTAACAGATGATGTTAGATTATTATTCTAAATTTGATTTAACCCCTTAATGACCACAATGTACCCTGTATGTCACTGGTCGTTAAGGGTTTTTTCAGGACATAATAGCACAAGTCTAGCAAGAACACGCCATTAATGCCCTCCCTCCAGCAGGCTTTGTGGAATAGAGCAGTCTCAATGCTGGTGGCAAGACCGCGCTATAAAACAATCAAGTCCCAAAAAAAGGCCAGCGACATACAGGGTACGTCGCTGGTCCTTAAGGGGTTAAAAAACAAAAAAAAACACACAACACACAGGTATGGAACACACACGTTTTGTCTGTATAAACAAAAATCACATTTTAAAACTCATCTCACATTTTTGATTTGTTCTAAAGAAAAGGAAGCAGGTTGTGTGAGGTTAAAGGGACGGTATAGACCAATTTTCATATAACGGCATGTAAGACATTACTATAAAGAATAATATGCACAGATAGTGATCTAAAAATCGAATATAAAATGGTTTAAAAACTTACTTAGAAGCTCCCAGTTTAGCTGTTAAAAATGTAGCAGGAACACCCACTGCAAGTGGAAAATAGCAGACCCCCCTCCCCTGCATATGAAAAGACTCTTTAGAGAAACAGGAGCAAGCTGGAGTAGGTATACATCAGTATTCTCCTAAATTGTTGGGGCTTGGTTAGGAGTCTGAAAATTAGAACAATGTTATTTAAAAATAAGCAAAATTATACTTTTTTTTCTTTTTTTTTTAAATGGATTTATAGTGGGAGGGTTTTTTCCTTTGGTGCATTTGGGAAAAAAAAAAAAAAAGGTTTTTGTTGTGTTTGAGAAAAGGAAAATATATTTTTTGTGCCTGTAGGCCATGTCACTAGAATGAAGGTGTGATCAGTTTAAAAGGATAGCTAACAACTGTGCAATATACTTACATTACTTATTTTGCCCCTCCCCCCATTTCAAGTAATTTAGGTCTGAAAAATTTCCAGTCTTAAAAACTGCAAGAGCACACTGCAGGCTTCACAAGGCTAACCTTCCCACATATCTGTTTCCAATGTGTAGTTTTTTATCTGATGATTCCTGCAGAAGAATACAATTGCGCTGGCAAGCGCCCAGTTGTCTTCAGACTCAAGCCTGGATTGGTTCCTTCAAATAAGTGGTGGGTGGAGTTTAACCACTGAAAAACAACTGCAGCAAACAAAGAGTTATCCTATTCTAATAACATTCAGATTCAGGGGATATGTTAATCTACTTGAAAAGTGCAGAAAAAAAACTGTAATTACAAGATATTTACTGTCCCTTTAAACTAGTCTAAACAATGTTGTTGATGTTTTTTCTCCACATTTACTAAAATCTTAACCACCCCCTAAACACAGAATAATTGAATAACTCACAAATACACGTTAAAAATGACAATGCAATAGCACTTACTTTAAATTTTAAATTAGCAGTAGAATATTGTCTGGCAAATTTCAAAGTTAATCCAATTGTCCTTCCCCCCTGTATCGTGTGACAGCCATCAGGCAATCACAAAATGCATATATAGGTATATACTGTGCACATGCTCAGTAGGAGCTGGAATCTCAGAAAGTGTGCACATTTTGATAATGGAAGTATTTTTTTTTTTTTAAAATTGCATGCTTTATCTGAATCATGAAACTTGAATTTTGACTTTAGTGGCCCTTTAATACAGTTAAAAAAAAGTTTAAAAAGGCATAATATAAAAAACTGAAACAGTGCTAAAAAGGTCACTGTACTGAGCTAGGGCAATTTGTGGATAAAGAATTTCCCAGAGCAGCATACTCACAAATCAGTTTTCCCACAGCATCAGTGGCCGCTCTGGTGAGACTCTGGGAGGATAATATGTGATTTTGGAACAGGTGAGCGATTGCTTGACGTAAAGGAACAGTCAACACCAAAATTGTTATTGTTTAAAAAGATAAATAACACCTTTACTACCCATTCCCCAGCTTTGCACAAACAATATTGTTATATAAATATACTTTATAACATTTAAAACCTTTAAATGTCTGTTTCTAAGCCACTGCAGACAGCCTCGTCACATGCTTTTTTATTAGCTTTCCACAACAAGAGATTGCTAATCCATGGGGGCCATATAGTTAACATTGTGCTCTCTCCTGTGGAGCTGTGCACAACACAACACTAATTGGCTAAAATGCAAGTTAACTACTAATAAATAGCCATGTGACCAGGGGGCTGTCAAAAGAGGCTTAGATACAAAATAATCACAAAGGTAAAATACATTTTAATATAACCATGTTGGCTGTACAAAACTGGGGAATGAGTAATAAAGGGATTATTGATCTTTTTTTAACAATGGAATTTTTGGAGTAAACTGCCCCTTTAACTCTGGGAGTACCATTTTTTAAGTAAACTGCTCCACTCTGGGGTCTTCTTCATTCACAAATTGCTATAGCTCTGTACAGTGACTTTTTGGATATTAGTGCAATAAACTTCTGCCTTTAGAGCACCCGGGTGACTTGTTAACTAGGATCAATGAAACTGCACTAAAGTCTCGATTTGCAGAGACTTTCTGGATTACACCATTTGGCACGATGATGTTGCCATTATAATTCTGTATTTATTTAGTAGCCCTCCGACAGGAATGTTGTTCTTTTTTTGTAGCAATGTATTAGGATTTCTTTTATTTTCCATTTTATAAATAGTTTGTGATGATGGACGATGAGTTTGGTGTGATTTGACAATAACTTGGGAGAATTATTAACTCTTCCTGGCATTTTATTTTTTAATAAAATGGCTAGTGCCGAATACGTTCTCTTTATTTCTTCTTTTGTTGAGTTTTAGAACTTCCGTGCACCAAGTTATCCCTAGGAATTTTTTTAGTGGTATAATCTGCTTTACAAGTAATGTTATGCCTATCACAACTGGTTCATGACTTTTTTTTATATAAGCACGCTCGCAACCACGTCTACTATATATTATTCTGTGTATAGGATTAAGACAGAGGTGTACTTCAAGAGTATTGACCCTTTTTGGCTTTATTTCATTGCCTTTAACTGTCCATATGTACGGACCCATCTATTCTTAATCCAGTGGACGCACTGTTTATCTGGACTCTTGGGATCCCCTGGTTGTACGTTGGGTAATGAATGAATCGCATATGCTTTTGATCACTGTGGATCACGAATAGAATGGTCACCTTTTTATTTTTTATTTATTCTCCTTGTTATATATATATTCTTTGACATTAAATGATTTGTTTGCAATATACCTTACATCCGTATTGGTGTGTTTGTTTTGAGATTCTCGCAGCTCTTATTTTTTTTATTCATTTAGGCTTATGTGGGACTGCTGGATAAGGTTTACATTTTTTCTTTATGCTTATTAGATTATCCTTTAAACCTCAGAGCACCTTGGTACCCATCTCAATATTTGGAGTAGGTGGGGGTCCTTGATCATAGCCAATATAATCCAATGCTAGCTGGTATATTAAATTAATACTATTTCCTGAGTGTCAATACCCTTTCTAGTACCGTGCTGCTTAGTGGATTCACTTTGTAGGAGCTGAGAGTACTCTGACCTACACACATAATTAGCTATTTAATTATGGCATCCATTGATGAAACTGAATGGGAGTTTGACCTGGCTGAGACCTTTGCTTTGGAGGCACCCAAAGATGCAGTAACTGTGGTTGGTAAAAGTATATTTCAGGACTATAAAACCCATAAAAATAATCTTATTAAGCAACTGAAAATGAAGTGGGAGATTAGTAGTTTGAAAAGATATATTGACAATGAGATGATACCACGTGGTCTTAGATTAAGAAAGAAACCTGGTATAAATCTTAATCAACCAATGACCTTAGACTTTAAAGAGGAATGGGAAAAGTGCTTGACTGAATGCTCTTTAAAAATGATGAAATTAATTATTAAAGAAACAGAAGCTAAGCAGGATAAAATAGACAAAGAAGTTCAGGAATCTAATGACAATTTTAATAAATGGCAGAGCAATGAATAATATAGTAAATTAAGTGAAGAAATCAGAATTGAATTTAGGAAATTACAGGATGAAATAAAATCAAGAAAAAGGAGGAAGTTTTTCAGGGATTTGTTGGATTATAAGGAAGGTGTAGTGTATGATTATGCTGGTCAAAAATCTGGCACCTCTGATTCAGTAAGATCAGGCTCAGAACCTGAATCTAGCAGATCCCATAGGAGAAATAGAGGTAGAAAAAAGGGGCATTTTGTTAGGAAACAGGAGGGCAATAGACAAAAAAAAGAGAAGACGGGGAGGAAGGAAACAGAAAAATCTGGCCAAAAACCAACAACCTATGCCCTGAGAAGTCAGCAGAGCAACAAGTTACTAAAACAATAGATGACAATAAACAAGGTCTTGAGATAGTCAACCTATCCAATAAGGAACTAAATCAATCACATATTGAAGTTTTGAGCAAGGGCTTAAATTTCTGCCCTTATAATAATTTGGATAGGTTCACTGCCTGTAAAGACCTCAATCTTTTTGCTAGGAAGGTCGTTCTTAGAAAACTCAATATGGGCTAATTTAAAGTTGGCTGTTTGGATATGCATGATGGGATAGCTCTGGATAATTTAGAAACTCTGTCAAAGTAGAAGATTGAAGGGGATAACCCCTTGGGTATAGGGTTTAGTAACCTTAAACCCAAGTCTTCTTATATGCCGTCCCTATCGATGGTGCCAAGTGTTATGACATTTGTCAAATTAGTGGAAAAACACTTGAAAGATTTGTCTGTAAACAAAAATAAAAAAGATAATTTGACCAAGGAACAACAAATGGCACTTAGCGATTTGATTATGGATAAAACCATTGAGATAAAGCCGTCAGATAAAGGGGCAATGTTGTTATTCTTAATAAGCTTGACTACAAATTAGAATGTATGAGACAACTAAACAACACTACTCAATATGAAAAACTGAAATTCAACCCCACTACACAGTATAAGGATGAACTGGATAACATCCTTAAAAAAGCCTTTGTGGATGGGCGTATTAATAAAAAAAGAACTATCTTACATGCAGGTGAAATTTCCAATTACCCCTACTTTTTACACAACACCTAAAATACACTAACAGAAATTGCCCCCCCCCGGTAGGTCAATAATGTCAGGAATGGGGGGGGGATTAATGGAAGGTGTTACAAAATATTTAGACTGGTGCCTACGGCCCCATCTTACCTCCTTACCTTCCTATGTCAAAGACACTACAGAAGCGTTAAAGGACCAGTCAACACTGTATATTTGCATAATCAACAAATGCAAGATAACAAGACAATGCAGTAGCACTTAGTCTGAACTTCAAATGACTAGTAGTTTTTTTTTCTTTTTCCACTCCCCCTGTACCATGTGACAGCCATCACCCAATCACAAATGCATACACGTACCAGGTGACAGTAATCAGCCGTTCACAAATGCATACACACTTATTCTTGCACATGCTCAGTAGGAGCTGGTGACTCAAAAAGTTTAAATATAAAAAGACTGTGCACATTTAGTTAATGGAAGTAAATTAGAAAGTTGTTTAAAATTGCCTGCTCTATCTGAATCATGAAAGTTTAATTTTGAGTGAGTGTCCCTTTAAGAAAACTTGATGATGTGGTACTAACTCCACAAACAAATCTAGTGTCTATAGACGTGGAAGCACTATACTCCTCCATTCCTCATACTAAAGGAGTAGACACAATTAAGGACATTCTAAATCAAAGGGGTCATAAATTTATAGACCATACAAATTTTGTCATAGACTTGCTACATTTTGTTCTGAACAGGAATTGCAGATATAATGGTAAATATTACAGACAAATAAGGGGCATAGCAATGGAAGCTTGCTGTGCTCCAACCTATGCATGCCTGTATTTAGATAGATGGGAGCATGAAAATATCCTGGATACGGCCACTGAATATGATAAATCTATAATTTTATGGATTCGCTATATAGAGATGATGTCCTCCTATTATGGGAGGGCACCTCTGATGATCTGTTAAAATTCATGCAGTTACTCAATAGTAATTATTGGAATTTGAAATTTACATTTGATTGGAGCTATGAATCTTTAGCCTTTTTGGATTTTAACATTTCTAAGCATGATAATAGATTGGTTAGAGTAACATTTAGGAAAAGCATATCTGCAAATACATTACTTGAAGCCTCTAGTCACCATCCCCAACATCAGATTAATGCTATCCCTATTGGCCAATACCTTAGACAGAAAATAAATTGTTCTTCTGCTTCATCATTTAAGCAATATGCAGATGACTTAAAGGAGAGGTTTAAGGCTAGGGGATAAACTAACAAAATAATTTAGAAAGGATACCATAGTGCCATGGATACTCCACGTGAAAAATTACTATATGAGACAGTGGATAAACATACCAGCTCTGAATTTAGGTTTATTAGTACTGTACATTTAATTCTGAATGGGAAGAATTAGGGAAGGTACTACGTAGACACTGGAATATCTTAACCACAGACACAGACATTCATATTGGAGTATCCCCTAATGACAGCTAGACGTGCTCCCTCACTTCAGGACAAACTAGTTCATAGCACTATAAGGGGAATAATGACTGGTTAGGCAAGCACCAAAAGAAGGATGGCTGTTACAAATGCGGCAAATGTAAAATGTGCAAACATGTCTTAAAGGGCCAGTTTATGACTGACATTTGGGGACATTCCCATAAAGTTCAGGGTCATATTACATGTCGCAGTGAGGGGGTTGTCTATGTTGCCTTTTGCTCCTGCCCCAGGTTTTACGTGGATAAAACCCACCGAGAATTTAGGGAACGAATGAAGGAGCATAGGAGGGATATCCTTAACGAGAAAATTAAGGACAGTGGAGTTGCTAGACATTTCTTTGAGGTGCACCAGAGCAGTATACATGATTTGAAATTCATGGGTCTTGAATTAATAGACATTAGTGAAAAAGGGGGTGATTGGGATAATTTATTCCTAAAATCTGAATGTAGATGGATATATCATTTAAATTCACTGCAACCTTTAGGGTTAAATGAAGAATTAAACGTTGCCCCCTTTTTGAACAATTAAAGCCATGGATAATAATTTCTGTATGTATTTAACTTGTGGGCATTATATATATACCACTAGATGCTAACAATAGTTAGTTTTGATTAAATTATACCCTAGGCTTTATGTTCATATAAGGAGATATTGTTCTTATCCTATGACCACTGTACTGTAATCTGGATACACTTTATAGGTCTCTCCAATCCTCCATATGGATGCCTTATGTAACTGAAAAACTAATAGAATATTATTTACTCACAGTTGTTAGGTTAGGTATTACATATGCATTTTAGATAAAATAGTGCTTATTACGGATGTTAGGTTGAGTGACTTTTTGAGTAGCTAGTTTGGCTTGTTAAATGTAGTTACATTTAGGTTTTTTTTGTTATATTGTGCAACAATTAATTTAGTTTCAATTCACCTGTGGGGCTCTTGGTAAATAGAGCAGAATCTCTACAACGGATATCAGTACACTGTGCCTGAGGAAGCCCTTAGTGACGTAGGGTGAAACACGTGTAGCGGTTGTCAATCGGCTGGAGCCGACTTCCACGCTGTCTAAAATTACAGCGTTTACATCCCAACGACTACCTCTGTTTGTTTTCCTATGCAACTATATGTGAGTACCAACAAGAACGGATCAGTAGTGAGCTGAATACTGAGGAGACACGGGGTGAAGATACACTGAGACTCTGCAATCAAGTAACACTGGGTAACGCTGAGTGAGAGGCGTTACGTGTATACCTGACAAAGAGACAGACGCCAGAATTCCCTGCTGAACGGTAATACTTAGTCCCATTGGCAATTGTTCAGCTCTCTCTGGAATTGAGTGAGTGTTGGGGACAAAGCTCAGGGATAACTGGTGAATTATTGGCCCCCAGTAGTGTCTTGTTAATTTGTAAGCACGCTCGCAACCACATCTACTATATATTATTCTGTGAATAAGATTAAGACAGAGGTGTACTTCAAGAGGATTGACCCTTTTTGGCTTTATTTCATTGCCTTTAACTGTCCATATGTACGGACCCATCTATTCTTAATCCAGTGGACGCACTCTTTATTTGGACTCTTGGGATCCCCTGGTTGTATGTTGGGTAATGAATGAATCGCATATGCTTTTGGTCACTGTGGATCACGAATAGAGTGGTCACCTTTTATTTTTCCACCTTGTTATATATATATATATATATATATATATATATATATATATATATATATATATATATATATATATATATATATATATATATATATATATATATATATATATATATATATTCTTTGACATTAAATGATTTGTTTGCAATATACCCGACATCCGTATTAGTGCGTTTGTTTTGAGATTCTCGCAGCTCTTACTTTTTTATTCATTTAGACTTATGTGGAACTGCTGGATAAGGTTTACATTTTTTTCTTTATGCATATATAATATATATATATATATATATATATATATATATATATATATATATATATATATATATATATATATATATATATATATATATATATATACACACACACACACACACACACACACATATACATACACACACGTTTTTTGTGTGTTTAATGTCACTTTAATAGACTTCAAACAAAAAGGTTATTTCAAAGGGCAAATACACTAAACAAACTTTCCGTTAGTTTAGAAAACAAAATATTCATTGGAGGGGGAGAGATGCAGGTCTGACAACCACACTTCTCTATTTTGTGCAATCCTGAGGGGTAGCTGAGCTTTGTGCTCTCTTCCAATTTCTATCCCTTCAATTTCTCCCACTGTGGTGATAAAAGAATCATACGGTTTGTGGAACTGGGCCCTTACAGGTAAGGGTCAAAAAAATACTATTGCATAATCTGCAGCTGTGGTTTATCCCCTTAACTGACCATGTGTGTTACAGGATAGCAAGATTTAGATCACTGCTGCGGGGCATATTGTGGGACAGAAAGGATATGTATATAGATACAAACCAGTAGATGTGCACTCTAAACCCCTTCCCGCCCGGACTTATTTGTCTAAGTTCCGAATTTCCGATGTAAACAAATAAGTAAAAAATGTAAATCTAGCAATCGTTTATGCGATCGCGTGATTTCAATGATGGGATTGTGTCAGGGGGGAGTGCCTATGATGCTAGGCACGCCCTCCAGCCCACGATCCCATTCAGGAAGCGCCTTTGGCTTTAGTACAGCCAAATGGCTGTGACATCCTAATGGGTTTAAAGTTCAGTGCTGCAAAAGGGGTTACATAAAAAAAAAAAAGTAGAAAATGTACCAGGATGCATGGGTAAGCAATGTAAATATCCAACAAAAGCCAAACACTCTTTGCAATAAAATATGACTTTTTTTTTGGGGGGGGGGGGTGGATGCCTCTTTAATAGATGTAAAACAAAAATGGAGAATATATATAGGGCAAAAGCACTTTTTCTACTAATAATGTATTTATGATTTGAGATAACGACAGTTGAATAATTGCAAGGAGCTGTCAGCAGCACTTGTCAGGTAAAATGAGGTGACAAGCTAAGTGTGTTATCTGTGAGGTACACAGACATTTAAACACACACAAACACACATCCTGTGATCCATATCCCACATTTAAAAGCTGTATTGTTCCTTATACAAGGCATAAGGCTAAAGTTTTACATAGAAATAGCAAATCTGACATTACCCTGTTTCTGGTTACCTATTTTTATAATAAAAATACAAGCTGTACTTCAAATGTGTATTAATTCCATTCAATTGACATTGTGCTCTAATAATTCCCCCTAGGGTTGCCACCCGTCCCTTAAAATACAGAACACTTATAAGTTACACATGTTGCAGGGTGTGCAGGGAGGAATATGAATAGTGCTGTCCAGAAACAATGCATGTTCCTCCCTGCGCACCCAGCAGCATGTATAACTCATAAGCAGACATCCCAACCTGCAAAAACTAATTTCAGGGAGGTGGCTTCACCCGCTACTGCACCGTGATCCCCCCCCCCCTCCCAGTTATATATTGGACACCTTGAAACCCTAAATAAGATAGAGACTTATCATTAAAGTAGCTTCCCACTATAGTCACATTTAAAAAGTAGCTTTATTGCACAACCACATACAACAAACCTTTTTTCCAGTGATTGTACGCTTTTCAAAAGCCTAAATATTTTAGAATACGACGTTGAATTACGTGCAGTAAATAAGGTAGTATCTGTGTTTTATTTTTCTAAAATCAGCGTGGGCTTTTTGGTTACTGATGCTTTGAGGGTTCTATAACGTCCCAGCAACTAAAGGCATTCCTTAAAAAAATACTTTTCCAGATTTGGGCCACATTGGATCATGGTACTTGGAATGTCATGGAGATTGCACTCCATTTGCTGGCATCAGGGAGCCGCTATTGCAATCAGGGAGACTCCCTGAACTTTAGGGAGAGTTGGGATGTCTGCATAAGTGTCCAGGAAAACATGGCTGAGGTGGCAACCCTAATTCCCCCCCCCCCACCCAAATTCTCTATTTCTTTAGTATAGCATATAAATCAAAATTCCTCTTCCCAAAAAATCTAAACAAATCAAAAAGCACACAACCTGGCACGCACCATCTTAAAAGCACATACACTCCTGGAACACCTGTAATATGGCTATTGTCTGGAGCATACACATATATGCCCAGGACATACTTGAAAACAAGAGAAATCTCAATGCATCCTTCCTGGTAAAATATTTTATAAATAAATAAATATGCCTGCTCCTGATTGGCTCACTGGTTATATCCTCAAATTAGACTATGCACTTAACCCCCTTATAAAAAGTTAAACTCATAGCAAAAGAAAATAATTTGCTTAAAAATAAAAAAGGTTCAAACAAAATAGAGCATTTTGTTTTTATATTAGAATGTTACTTTAAAATATCTGCACCGCATAATATTACTGGTAAAGTGTCTATGTAAATACATATTTGGACCTAATGACAAAATTTAAGATACACCTAGGAAAAAAAATAACCTTTTTTTTTTTTTTAGTACTGCAGCAAAAATACTGTAGTTTTGCAAAGATGGATGAATCCCTGTTCCCAAGGTAACCATGCAAGGAAAATTATATCCAACAAGGAAATCCACAGTACCTGTTTCTTTATAATTTAGTTACAAAAAAACTTTTCCTTTAGATTTTTTTTTCTCATTTTTGATAACTCAGATATAAAGAGTTGCCAGGCATTCTGATCAACATAAAACATTATTTTATTATTGTGTGATATCACATTTACACACTGATATCAGAGGTGATCATTTACTTGGTAGGTGAATCAGTAAATTAAACACTTAAAATGACAGTAAAATTGTTTTTACCTTAAAGGGACAGTCTACACCAAAATTGTCATAGTTTAAAAAGATAGATATTTCCTTACTACCCATTCCCCAGCTTTGCACAACCAACATTGTTATATTAATATACTTTATAACATTTAAAGCTCTAAATAATGTCTGCCTGTTTCTAAGCCACTAAAGACAGCCCCATGATCACATGCTTTTTTATTAGCTTTTTACAACAGAAGACTGCAAGTTCAGGTGGCCCATATAGATAACATTGTGCTCACGCCCGTGGAGTTGTGCACAACACAGCACTAATTGGCAAAAATGCAAGTCAACAGATAATAAACAAATAGTCATGTGATCAGAAGAGGCTTAGATACAATGTAATCACAGAGGTAAAAATTATATTAATATAACCATGTTGGTTATGCAAAATTGAGGAATGAATAATAAAGGGATTATCTATCTTTTTAAACAATAAACATTTTGTAGTAGACGGTCTCTTTAATGTGTTTCAAATGACTTGTTATATCAGCTGCAGAGTATAAAATGTATGAGAAATTGTTTGGGTTTATTTTTTTTGTATTTGAAATAGCTGGCTTTGTTCTTTTAAACTACAACCCATCAATATGGGTTGAGCTTGCAGAGAAATCGGATGTCCTTTTTTTTCACTTTCTGTACACATATATGCTTCTTTATATTATCTCTGTCTGTAAACCAAAGGCCACTACATAGAGAGAACAATTAAAAAGTCATTGCTTATCTCTTTTACCTCCTACTGAGAGTGTAATTTATTCTGCTGTCACAGCTTTCTTTTCTTTAGCCAACTTTCAATATATTTAGGGAAAATCAGCTTATTTCAATTGACGGAATAAAGTAAAAAGAGCTTTTTTTTTTTTTTTAAACACTGTGGCAGGTAAATGGATCATTGAAAACCAATTAAAGGGAAGAAATTAGGGAAGTAACAAAACCCTGTAAATAGGTAAAGATTTCAATTCCACACATATCTCCTCATAAACTAAATAGCTCTGTGCCAGTGGATTATTTAGATTTGTGTTGTCCTGAGCACAAAGAAATCAACCACTTCTCATGTCTTAGATAATACTTTATATTTCCCATAGTTAGGTAGGTAGTTAGTTATCAGCTAATTCCTACCAGTAAATCATCATCTTGCCCGTAACACATACACAGGAGTTATTTAACCCACTTATTTGCCAGTTGACCACAACGAGCAGTGATTTAACCCCACAGGCCCAGAAATATACAAAATGCAGTAGTTTAATATACCATAGAGATAGTAACACACATATTTGTATATAGATATATGGAGAATTAGCCAAACGTTAGGAGCCAAAGGTAAAATTCCAGTGGGGCAGTGGCTCCCAGGTTTGTCGAGCCCTGATTTAACTTCGTTATAGACAGAAGCACATTAGCGCAAGCAGATTTAACTAAAATCATTACAAACCTGCCAGAATATATAGTGCCTAATCTGTATGAGAGTACTGAAGATACGCTTTCAGCCAATCCACATTACAACATGAGAATATTTTATAGGAGTGCATGATAAAGTGTAGCAGAAAGTGCTGTATGCAGTGGTGCCTTTGAAGCTTTCAAAAGAGAAAAGGAAGAACATTTACATTATCATTTTAGCCCATCCCTTAAAGGGACAGTTTAATCCAGAATTTCTATTAGTTTAAAAAAGATAGATAATCCCTTTATAACTCATTCCCCAGTTTTGCATAATCAACACTGTTATATTAATATACCTTTTACCTCTGTGATTACCTTGTATCTAAACCTCTGCAGACTGCCCCTTATTTCAGTTTTTTTGAGAGACTTGCATTTTAGCTAATCAGTGCTGACTCTTAAAGGGACAGTACACAAATTGTTTTTATATGAATGTATTTTCAATGACTTGTTATACCAGCTGCAGAGAAATTGCATTTTTCGGTTTATTTGTGTATATGAAGTAGCTGGTTTTGTGCTTTTAAACCACAGCCTATTACGATGGATTGAACTTCAGGTAATATCAGATCTCATTATGTTATCACTTTGTGTACACACACTTGCTTCCTTATATTATATTTGTCTAGAACCTGGTTTCTCAACAGCCGGGCCATGGCCCAGTACCAGGCCGTGATAGCCCTGCTGGTGGGCCCTGACCTTAAGGGCCAGAGAAAGGGCCTCCAACCTTCAGGGCCAGACCCCACACTACATGGCACTCACAGCGACAGACCCCCGGCAGGACCCCCCACACTCCAGGGCCCTCACTAAACCCACTGCTTAGTTACTGATAGGGCAACTGAAAACTCCAGCTTAAAGGGACACTGAACCCAATGTTTTTCTTTTGTGATTCAGATAGAGCATGAAATTTTAAGCAACTTTCAAATTTACTCCTATTATCAATGTTCTTCATTCTCTTGTCATCTTTATTTAAAAATCAAGAATGTAAGTTTAAATTCCGGCCCATTTTGGTGAACAAATTCACCCACCAATAAACAAGTGCTGTCCAGGGTCCTAAACCAAAAAATAGCTTAGATGCCTTCTTTTTCAAATAAAGATAGCAAGAGAACAAAGACAAGTTGATAATAGGGGTAAATTAGAAAGTTGCTTAAAATTGCATGTTCTATCTGAATCACAAAAGAAAAAAATTGGGTTCAGTGTCCCTTTAAGGAACGCACCAGGATCCGTGGAGATGCCATTTGTGGGCCCCCCTACTTGCTGGTCCCTCGGCCCAGGTCCTATTTGCCTGGCCGATCAGCCCGCTTCTGCTTAATATTAAAATATATATATATATATATATATATATATATATATATATATATATATATATATATATATATATCTCTATCTACCGGGCCCTGGACATGTCCAGCTCAAATTAACCGGGCCTTGAGGTCACTTTGGTTGAGAACCACTGGTCTAGAAAACCAAAGCTCAATATTTAGAGAGAACAATGGAAAATTATCATCATTTTATTACTTAACTATGATGCCCCCCACTGAGGGTGTAATCTCTTCTGCTGGCTGTGTTTACTTAGGCTATTCAATAGAATATACTCCAGTATAGAAACTTTCAGTATAGGTTGGGATACCACAGGCTAAAACAGCTATTTCAAATGCCAAATTAAGGGTAAAGGAGCTACTGGTAAACAATTTTAAACACTCCAGCAGGTAAAATTAATCATTGGGAACAATTTAAAGGGGAGAAATATTTTGGGTGAACTGTCCGTTTAAATAACTCCACAGGAGTGAGCACAATGTTATCTATATGGACACATGAACGAGCACTGTCTAAATGTGAAAAACTGTTAAAATGCACTGAGATAAGAGGTGGCATTCAAGGGCTTAAAAACTAGCATATGAGCTTACCTAGGTTTAGCTTTCAACAAAGAGAAGAAAAGCAAATTTGGTGATAAAAGTAAATTGGAAAGTTACTTAAAATTGCAAGCCCTATCTAAATCATGACCGTTTAATTTTGACTTGACTGTCCCTTTAATTTGGGGTATGACTGTAACAAAATAAAAATACTTTGCAAAACAAACTACAAGTTCATGATAGTATGTCCCTTTACAATTACAGCTTTTACTTTTAAAATTTGTAGTTCACTGTCCCTTCAATTTTACAGTATGTCACCATACTTGTAAATGATTTGGCATGCCTGGATTGCCTACACAATGTCTGACCTTGCTGTCCTATCTTCAATACCTAGATAATGATCTATCCATGTCAGTCAAACCCCTTTCAAATAGAAAGGAGCCCAAAGCCCCATTGCTTTTGTTAATTACAAGTATGCAATAATAATGTGTTTAAAGGGACACTGAACTCAATTTTATTCTTTTGTGATTCAATTTAAAGCAACTTTCTAATTGACTCCTATTATCAAATTGTCTTCATTCTCTTGGTATCTTTATTTGAAATGCAAAAATGTAAGTTTAGATGCCGGCTCATTTTTGGTGAACAAACCGGGTTGTTCTTGCTGATTGGTGGATACATTCATCCACCAATAAACAAGTGCTTTCCATGGTTCTGAACAAAAAAAATAGCTTAGATGTCTTCTTTTTCAAATAAAGAAAGCAAGAAAACGGAAAAAAATTGATAATAGGTGTAAATTAGAAAGTTGCTTAAAATTGCATGCTCTATCTGAATCACAAAAGAAAAAAAATTGGGTCCAGTGTCCCTTTAATACAATAAAAAAAGTTGAAATATTACAACAATAATAATAATAAAATAAATTAAAAGGGTCTGTCTGCCATGTTTTCATTCTAGACAAGAGATAATTAATCCTCAGGATAGCCTGAAGCATACCTAAAAAGATCTTAAATTCCTTTAGTTGCTTTTCCCAGCACATCTGCTAGAAGCATTATCAATGCAGCCATCAACTACTATATATATATATAAAAATATATATATATATATAAAAATATATATATATAAAAAAAAAAAAATATATATATATATATATATATATATATATATATATATATATATATATATATATATATATTCTGAACCGAAAATTGTCATTACATATTAAACCCAGCAATGTATATGAGAGAATGACAAGAAAAATGCTATTATGTATTATTAGAGGGGTATTTTTTTTAAGTGGAAAGTCCCTATTGTACAGTACAGAAAATTCATGGGGAACTGAATGTAATTCAACATAAATAAGCAAAATCCTAAAATGAAGTGTTGTGTGCATAGTCCTGGTATCAGTTCATCACTGTTGGAATTGAATTGTGTCACCTTGAATACACACAAGAATTTGTTGAGAATATTAGGGCCCAATAAGAAAATGATTAGCATATGAATGAAGATAATTGTATAATTTGACATTTGCTTTTTCCTATATAGCCAATAACCCCATAAATATTCAGTCATACGTGCTGCATAGTAAGATGGATCTTCACAATTAACAGCTAATGATAACAATAATGCAATTTGGAATGACCAATTAAAGGTTGCATGGATACTTGCTCTTATAAAGGGTTACTGCCAATATATGAGGCATATTCTTTGTAAATCATAATAACTACAACACATACAGTGAGCATATGTGGAATGTTCCTGTCATTGTGAAACAATTCCCTTATCTAAAATAAACGCATGGAGCATAGCACAGCATTGCTCATTTCAGAACAAAAACACTGATGTCACCACACGACTTTAACATGAAATGGGCAGACCTTTTTCTCAATAAACTGGCACCCTATAAAACTGTGAGACACTGATACTTTATAAATTAGGGAGGAATGATGTAACTGAAAACTATATTTATATAGTGTAAGAGCTGTGATGCTGTGTGAATAGAATCAATGGTAATGGCCCAATCAACACTACTAAAACTGCTAACATTAGGTAATGCTATTTGATTTTCACAACACACCAATGAAACCTACAGATCACAGCCACAGTGTTTCATACTAATCACAGACACCTTCAGATGCTGCCCACTGAACAAGACACCAGAAATGTTGGCTAATGATCACAGGTCACTTCAGCCTCCACAGATCTTGCTCACTCATCACTGGCACAGCAGATGTTGGGTACTAAAAGTTGCCACCACCCAGATGTTAACTAATGATCACAGTTCCCCCTGATGTCACTCAATGAGTAAACAAGACCCCCAGGTGCAGTCTAGTGACAGGTCTCTCAGAAATTGCTTGGTGATCACAATTCCATAAACCCCACAAATGTTGAGCTTATAAATGCCACTAAATTTCTATTCAATATTAACCCACCAATTTATTTTTTTTAACCACAGTTCACAAACACAGGTCCCCCTAGAGTGAGACTCTACTTAATTATCACAGTGTCTCCAGATGTGGCTTATAGGTCACAGCAACTCTAGTTAGATGCAAAATATTAATCACTGACCCACCCAGGTGTTGCCTACCAATCACCAATCCAGATGTTTCTTACAGATGATAACCCCCATGCTGTCTTCATATCACCCAGATGTTTCCTACTGATACAGACCCAGATGTTGCCTACTTATGACGGTAGGACAGTATTATGCATGGCAGCAGATGCCCCCATTGCCACAAACTCGCCATGTAACCTTTCCAGTGGTCTTACCTGCTGGTAGTCGGTGTCCTCGGGGTGAAAGTCGCCACTCAGGGTCTCCCATTGCAGGTTTAGGTGGGGGAGTCTGTGCAGCAGGTTGACCCACCATGGTGGGGTATAGCTGATGGCAGTGGCCATGGTCTATATGTTCCTGAGCAAGCAACAGCCCTGGTTCACACGTGCGGCCTGCCAGCCATAGGGGCACCTGAAGCTAAGTGTGGGGTCTCGGCTGGGTCACACTACCCTCCGCCGGTCCATAACCATGCACCCTATGCTGAATGGGTCCAGCTCCAAAGCCGGCTATTCCCCGGGGGTCCCGTGGTCATCCTCAACCGGCACAGTTGCTTTCTACCTAGGGAAGTAACACGCACGGATGCGGTTATCAATCTCAGCACCGGAGCTCAGGCTCTTTGTTTGCCGGAGACTCGTTCTGCTTCAACCCCTCCTCTCAATCTGAATGATTCCCCTCCTAGTCTCAGATCTGCCCTCCTCCCTGTCTCATCTCTGCCATTCTCCTCCAAAATTGAGTCCAGCCCCATTTACACTTTATAGTCAGCTCTCCTCCCACTCTGCATTGTGCCCTCCTCCAAGTCCAATACCAGCCCCGCTTGCACACTGTACTACCCAGCTCTCCTCCCATTCTGAATTGTGCCCTCCTCCAAGTCCAATACCAGCCCTACTCACACTGTACTACCCAGCTTTCCTCCCACTCTGCATTGTGCCCTCCTCCAAGTCCAATACCAGCCCTACTCACACTGTACTACCCAGCTCTCCTCCCACTCTGCATTGTGCCCTCCTCCAAGTCCAATACCAGCCCCGCTTGCACACTGTACTACCCAGCTCTCCTCCCATTCTGAATTGTGCCCTCCTCCAAGTCCAATACCAGCCCTACTCACACTGTACTACCCAGCTCTCCTCCCATTCTGCATTGTGCCCTCCTCCAAGTCCAATACCAGCCCTACTCACACTGTACTACCCAGCTCTCCTCCCATTCTGCATTGTGCCCTCCTCCAAGTCCAATACCAGCCCTACTCACACTGTACTACCCAGCTTTCCTCCCACTCTGCATTGTGCCCTCCTCCAAGTCCAATACCAGCCCTACTCACACTGTACTACCCAGCTCTCCTCCCATTCTGCATTGTGCCCTCCTCCAAGTCCAATACCAGCCCTACTCACACTGTACTACCCAGCTCTCCTCCAATTCTGCATTGTGCCCTCCTCCAAGTCCAATACCAGCCCTACTCACACTGTACCCAGCTCTCCTCCCACTCTGCATTGTGCCCTCCTCCAAGTCCAATACCAGCCCTACTCACACTGTACCCAGCTCTCCTCCCACTCTGCATTGTGCCCTCCTCCAAGTCCAATACCAGCCCTACTCACACTGTACCCAGCTCTCCTCCCACTCTGCATTGTGCCCTCCTCCAAGTCCAATACCAGCCCTACTCACACTGTACCCAGCTCTCCTCCCACTCTGCATTGTGCCCTCCTCCAAGTCCAATACCAGCCCTGCTCACAGACTCTACCCAGTTCTCCTCCCACTCTGCATATTTTTGCCCTCCTCCCTCCCTCCAGGTCTAATTCCAGCCCTGTACACACAACTGTAGCTCTCCTCTCACTCCCACATTCTGCCTTCCTCCAAGTTTATAGTCTACCATCCTCCTCCCCACTACCAGATCTCCTCCCACTCTGCGATCTGCCATCCTCTAAGTCTGAATCGTGCCCCACTACTCAGCTTTCCTCCCACTCGCGATCTGCCCACCCCCAACAGTGTCTCAGGTGCCATCCTCTAAGTCTGAATCGTGCCCCACTACTCAGCTTTCCTCCCACTCGCGATCTGCCCACCCCCAACAGTGTCTCAGGTGTCATCCTCTAAGTCTGAATCGTGCCCCACTACTCAGCTTTCCTCCCACTCGCGATCTGCCCACCCCCAACAGTGTCTCAGGTGCCATCCTCTAAGTCTGAATCGTGCCCCACTACAAAGCTTTCCTCCCACTCGCGATCTGCCCACCCCCAACAGTGTCTCAGATGCCATCCTCTAAGTCTGAATCGTGCCCCACTACTCATCTTTCCTCCCACTCGCGATCTGCCCACCTCTAACAGTGTCTCAGGTGCCATCCTGCAAGTCTCTGAATCGTGCCTCACTACCCAGCTCTCCCAACACTCGCTATCTGCCCTCTTCTGGTTCAAGTATTGTGCCATCCTCTACCCCCTGCTACCAGTTTGTACCCAGCTATTTTTCATCTCTACTGCAATCTGTCATTTTTCTTTCCAAATATAATCAGTGTGAAATGTGATTAATACCCTCCTCTTCGCCTGCCCCTTTTATTCCAGCTGCCCTCCCCCAAATAAATCCTGCCCTCTTTGTCAACATTCACCCTGTCTGAACTATACTCGTCTGAGCCATCTTTTTTTGAGGTTGACTGCTGCCTCCCCTCTTCCATAGCCTCCTCCCATATCTGTCTACTTGTTCCCACCCTCCTGTGTGTGTCCAACCCCCCTGTCTGAATCCCAGTCCCTCCCAAAAGCTTTCTCCCAGACTGAAATGAATTACTTCATCCTCCCATTGTAAATTCAGACTTTCATTTTTAGTCTCCACACTTCTTAAATTAATATTCTCACAGATTTAACCTGTCTTTGGCTACACAATACTTTTATTATGTTATTTTCTTAAACTGATCCTCTCATCATTTGACTCAGTGTTGTGCCCTACTGCCAAATTCCTAGTGTTTTACCCCCTAGCTGTCAGTTCTTAAAGGGACAGTAAAGTAACAATCTAGATAGGAAATGCAATTTCCAATAACATTGCCATTCCATGATTAAATTTGCTTTGTTCTCTTGGTACCTTTTAGGGACATTGTATACTAGATTTTTCATTGTATAAATGTTTTGTAGATGATCCATTTATATTGCCCATATGGGAGTGTTTTTGTAACAATGTATAGTTTTGCTTATTTTTTAATAAAATTATGCTGATTTTCAGACTGCTAACCAAGCCCCAACATATCAGATGTAGACTGAAGTCTACAGATTCTTGCTTGCTCCTATTTGTGTAATGGATCTTTTCATAAGCAGGGGAGGAGGGGGAGGGTTCTGCACTTCCTGCTTTCTCAGCCCATTTTAATGGGTGTCCCAGCCTAAGCTCATCAACAGTGCTAAACTAGGGATTTCTAAGTACGTTTTTAAAAGTTTTTATACTGGCTTTTTAGTTCAGTATCTGTGCATATTCATCTTTATATTAGTGTCTATTACATGCAGATATATGAAACTTGGTGAACACTGTCCCTTTTAAGGGATACTAAACCCACATTTTTTTCTTTCATGATTCAGATAGGGCATGCAATTTTAAGCAACTTTCTAATTTACTCCTATTATCAATTTTCTTCGTTCTCTTGCTATCTTTATTTGAAAAAAGAAGGAATCTAAGCTACGGAGCCAGCCAATATTTGGTTCAGAACCCTGGACAACATTTAGCCACCAATCAGCAAGCACAACCCAGGTTGTGAACCAAAAATGGGCAGGCTTTTAAATTTACATTCTTGTTTTTCAAATAAAGATAGCAAGAGAAGGAAGAAAACATGACAATAGGAGTAAATTAGAAAGTTGTGTAAAATTGCATGCTCTACCTGAATCATGAAAGATAAAATTTGGGTTCAGTGTTCCTTTAAGGTGATAGAAGACCAGGAGCGTGCAAGTAATTTTATCACTCTATGGCAGAAGTGCTTGCAAAGCGGTATAAGGGATTAGAGGTTCCCAGTTGCTTACACAATTACACTTACAACCTCCCCCATAACCCTTTTTTTCTTCTTTTACCACAACCAGCTAATTTCTAGACAAATTTACCCCAAATAAACACACTGACACGGTTTCTTGGCAGAAATTGGAGAGGTCACATTTATTAATTTATAGGCCAACCCATTGCCTTTATGGCAAAATTATGAGCGACCCAATTAACTATCATCAATCTTGAAATTCATTATCCAATTTAACCAAACAGTAACAACATGAAATTGAATAGGGACCCACGCCTCAGGTGGCAAGACCATGTGCCACTTGTGGCAAGGCGGCAAGGAAAGGGAAGCCCAGGGGCCCCACAGCACCAAGGTGAGTCCAATGTGACCCAGCAGTTTCCACTGAATACCCCGGTATGCCACACGCCCCCATGCCATCCCTCCCCAGTCACCATGCCTATGTATTATGCCCTTAATTCACTGCAAGTACTTCTATTAACCGAATGACCATTAATGCTGTGAAGTATAGGGTTACCCAACTCTGCCACAGTCACAGTTTGGCACAGAAAGGGTTAAATAACCCTTTTCACATTAACAAGTGTGTCACATTCTAGCCACTCCAGGCAAGTCTGTTATTTAGTTCAGTGGGTTAACAAACACTCTCTAGTCTTTACTAGACCTAGAAAAATGCCCAACTTCCCTTTAATGCCACCCACATTAAACTATATCTGCTGCCACCGCCTTAAAGGGACAGTCAACCCAAAAATTGTTTTAACTTATATCTATTCCGTTTGCAAGTAAATTCACTTACTTTTGCCCCGCTGCCGTTCGAAAATGTCCGTCTGGCTCTGCCCCTTTTTCGTCATCCGTGACATCATTATCTTATTGTGTTCCCTGTAATTGTTCTAACTTACTCGTAACCGTTTTTCACGCATGCGCAATGCACCTATTGTACTGTTGGGCAACTTTTTCACACAGGAACAAAAACACTGGCTCATTATCTGAACGGATCAGAATTTGCAGCGTTCCTGGGTCCTGTGCTCCCCTCCGGCAGCAGTTCCCAGTAGTTAAAACAATAAGCTATAACAATGATCTTACAGCAACCATGCAAATAGCACAAGATACCAACAACACATTACCATTCTCAGTAAACGGTCTCTCACTAAATGGCCTAGGGTTCATACCATGGAGAGCACAGAAACTACCACTATACTCATACTACACAGCATACTATGGAACCATCAAAAGCAATACCATTCAAAAAGGTACAACAGCGGCAGTAAATACCAAGCAAGTAGTGGCTGCAGACTGGACAAGCTTCACGTTCATGACAATAGAAAACACAATGCCTATACAAATGTTAAGAACAAGGGATGAATGGTACTCGGGTAAGTACAAATTTAGTTGCAAACCACTAAATCTAATAAGATCATGGCAAACACAAAGACATATAGGAGCACCACCAAGAATAAAACAAACTACATCATCGGGTACTGCTGCTGAAATAGACACAGGGGCAAACATAGGGACAGTTTGTGGAAGCACCACCAAGCAACTAACTGAAGCAAATAGATACAGACCATACAACATTGACATGAAGTATCCTGATGGCATATTTCTAGCAACATTAGGGGGTTTATCAGACAATTATGGACCTACTGGAGAATCAAGCATAAGAACAGGCACCAACCAAAATAATGCACCAACTAGAGTAGTATTTGATTACAACCACGGTGCTGACAATGAAGCATCACTAGATAGATTTACAACACAAGGAAATATACCAGGAGAATCATATAGAATAACAAACGACTGGTCTCCAGGACAAGACACTGCAGATGCTACTACATTATATCCATTTAATCAAAACACCTACCAACCAAATACTGGGTTTGATGTAGCTAAAGCAAATTATCCTCGGGGACCAATATGGGACAAAACACCAAAGCTAGATTTTAAACCAGCAACCTATAATGCTAGCTTCCAAATTCCAGACAATCCACCAGGTCAAATATTCTTGAAACTATCACCACAATACACATCTAATTTTGATCCAAATGCTGCGGCTAAATCAAGAATAGATACATTTGCAATACATTTCCAATAAAAGTTTGCAAATGTATCTATTCTTGATTTAGCCGCAGCATTTGGATCAAAATTAGATGTGTATTGTGGTGATAGTTTCAAGAATATTTGACCTGGTGGATTGTCTGGAATTTGGAAGCTAGCATTATAGGTTGCTGGTTTAAAATCTAGCTTTGGTGTTTTGTCCCATATTGGTCCCCGAGGATAATTTGCTTTAGCTACATCAAACCCAGTATTTGGTTGGTAGGTGTTTTGATTAAATGGATATAATGTAGTAGCCTCTGCAGTGTCTTGTCCTGGAGACCAGTCATTGTTTGTTATTCTATATGATTCTCCTGGTATATTTCCTTGTGTGTCTGACTCATTATATGTTGTAAATCTATCTAGTGATGCTTCATTGTCAGCACCGTGGTTGTAATCAAATACTACTCTAGTTGGTGCATTATTTTGGTTGGTGCCTGTTCTTATGCTTGATTCTCCAGTAGGTCCATAATTGTCTGATAAACCCCCTAATGTTGCTAGAAATATGCCGCCAGGATACTTCATGCCAATGTTGTATGGTCTGTATCTATTTGCTTCAGTTAGTTGCTTGGTGGTGCTTCCCCCAACTGTCCCTATGTTTGCCCCTGTGTCTATTTCAGCAGCAGTACCCGATGATCTAGTTTGTTTTATTCTTGGTGGTGCTCCTATATGTCTTTGTGTTTGCCATGATCTTTTTAGATTTAGTGGTTTGCAACTAAATTTGTACTTACCCGAGTACCATTCATCCCTTGTTCTTAACATTTGTATAGGCATTGTGTTTTCTATTGTCATGAACGTGAAGCTTGTCCAGTCTGCAGCCACTACTTGCTTGGTGTTTACTGCCGCTGTTGTACCTTTTTGAAAGGTAACGCTTTTGATGGTTCCATATATTATGCTGTGTAGTATGAGTATAGTGGTAGTTTCTGTGCTCTCCATGGTATGAACCCTAGGCCATTTAGTGAGAGACCGTTTGCTGAGAATGGTAATGTGTTGTTGGTATCTTGTGCTATTTGCATGGTTGCTGTAAGATCATTGTTATAGCTTATTGTTTTAACTACTGGGAACTGCTGCCGGAGGAGAGCACAAGACACAGGTACGCTGCAAATGTGATCCGCTCCGATAATGAGACAGCGTTTTTTGTTCCTGTGTGAAAAAGTTGCCCAACAGTACAATAGGCGCATTGTGCATGCGCGAAAGACGGTTACGAGTAAGTTAGAACAATTACAGGGAACACAATAAGATAATGATGTCACGGATGACGAAAAAGGGGCAGAGCCAGATGGACATTTTCAAACTGCAGCGGGGCAAATGTAAGGGAATTTACTTGCAAACGGAATATCTGTAAAAACTGGGATATATTTGTAAAAAATTATCTATGGCAACTTTATAGATATGTTAAAACTATTTTTGGGTTGACTGTCCCTTTAAAGTGATGGTAAATCAGAGCATTAAACAAACGCTAGGATTTACCATCACTAAAAATAAAGTTGAGTTTAAGGGGTCAATTTATTATAGTGCGAGCGGACATGATACAATGTAGCGGATCATGTCCGCTGCACATCAATAAATGCCGACAGCATATGCTGTCAGGATTTATCATTGTACCAGCAGTTCTTGTGAACTGCTGGTGCAATACCGCCCCCTGCAAATTTGCGGCCAAGCAGGGGGTGTCAATCAACCCGATTGTATTCGATCGGGTTGATTTCGTCCGCCGCCTCAGAGCAGGCGGACAAGTTATGGAGCAGCGGTCTTTAGACTGCTGTTTCATAACTTCTGTTTCCGGAGAGCCTGAAGGTTCACCGGAACCAAAAGAGGCATCAAGCTCCATACAGGGCTTGATAAATAGACGCCTAAGTCATCAGTTATTAAAGAAAGGGTTCTAAACTCACCCTGACTGTGCTGCTGCACCTTGTTAAACTAAGCGGCTCCGGCCTCCCACGGCATAGCGCTCTCCTTCAATGAGGTGACGTTTGCACCTCTAAACCCATAGCCGTGTGCACATGTGTGAGTGTTATCTGACAGTGTTCTGCATGCTAGCATGGCTATTGGTCTAGAGGTGCCAACGTCACCTCCAGTGGCGGACCTAATGAACAAAGGGCCCTGGTGCAAGAATTTATTTTGGGCCCTACAGGACATACTTAATTTGCATGAAAAAAGAACATCACCAGTTTTGGGATATACACTGAATATAATATTTAGATAGCCACTGTATAGCAAAATTACCACTTTCATAAACACCAAAGCCTAGCAGAACACTCTCTACTAACCCAAGGGAATATATAGCCTAGCACCATACTCCCCTGCCCATATATATATATATATATATATATATATATATGCGCATATCTATCTATCTTTTTATCTATATATATATATATATATATATATATATATATATATACATACACACACCATTTATATTTTCTCATAGGCATGTTTGGGACTCCATTGTGCAGTTATATATATTATTATTATTATCATTTATTTGTGAAGCGCCGCCAAATTCCGTAGCGCTGGGTACAATGATAGGGGTATACAATGACAAAGATTTGTGATACAATACAAAACATAACAAGACTAAACAAATCTAGCACAGGAGGAAGAGGGCCCTGCTCCGGAGAGCTCACAGTCTATAGGTTTAGGGTGCAGAGACATAAGGTTGGAGTAGCTTGTTACATTGGTTGTATTTGCAGCAGTGAGTCAGGCAGTTCATGTACATGTATTAGCTTGGTTCGGATGCAGGATGGAGGAGAGATGGTAAGCCTCTCTGAATAGGTGGGTTTTCAAGGATCTTCTGAAGCTATACAAGGTTGGAGACAGTCTGATGGAGCGGGGTAGAGAGTTCCAGAGGACAGGAGCAGCACGTGCGAAGTCTTGGAGGCGGGAGTGGGATGTAGAGATAACAGGAGTGTAGAGACGTAGGTCAGAGGTTGATCGAAGAGGACGGGATGGGGAGTATTTCACGATGAGAGAGGAAATATAGTTGGGAGTTAGACTGTTGAGTGCTTTGTAGGTTAGGGCTAATACTTTAAATTGTATTCTGGAGTGTATGGGGAGCCAGTGTAGAGACTGGCAGAGCGGAGCAGCTGATGTAGATCGTCGACTTAGGTGGATGAGTCTAGCAGAAGCATTCATAATAGATTGGAGGGAGGAGAGGCGGTGATTTGGAAGGCCATTTAAGAGTAGATTGCAATAATCAATGCGTGACAGGATGAGGGAATGAATAAGTATTTTTGTAGTATTTTGAGTAAGGAAGGGACGAATTCTGGAAATGTTGCGTAGGTGTGAACGGCAGGATTTGGTAAGCGTTTGTATATGTGGGTTGAATGTGAGTTCTGAGTCTAGTGTGACCCCAAGGCAGCGGACCTGGGGTGAGGTGTTGAGAATAGAGTCTCCAACCATCAGAGAAATGTTAGGTGTTGGATGTCTCGAAGAGGGGGGAATAAGAAGCAGCTTAGTTTTGGACAGATTGAGTTGGAGGTAGTGTGAAGACATCCAAGAGAAAATTGCAGAGAGGCAGTCAGAAATCTGGTTGAGTAAAGAGGGATATATATATATATTTCAATATGGGGAGGATAAGGATTTGCACTCTCACCTTCAACGACATCTGCCAGGGTGTCAGGAAAAAATGGTATAATCCAAAGTGTATTCAAATCCGCACTCACTGGACTTTATAAATCCAGTGATTGTGGATTTGAAATTTGAATACATTTTGGATTATATATATATATATATATATATATATATATATATATATATATATATATATATATATATATATATATATATATATATATATATATATATATATATGTTATGGGTAAAGTCAGATATTACTGACTGGACATTACCCAAGCAGCTGTGGGTAAAGCCTGATATAAGATCATAAAATCATCAAGTCACTGCATTAAACATTTATATGATGCACTGTAATTCCCCCATTTTCACTATCTTTTTTGCCTCTGCCTGGGGGTTCACTTGGGGTGGATGCCAGATCCCGGGTACCCGTAACATATACAGTAACAATAACATATACAGTATATATACATTAACTGTCTTTCTCACATCTCCAACTGGATGTCCTCTCACTACCTCAAGCTAAATCTCTCCAAAACTGAGCTCCTTATTTTGCCCCTTCTTCTAAACTCTCCACCTCCAATCCCTCTATAACTGTCGACAACTCCATCATTACCCCTACCCCGCATGCCCAATGCCTTGGGTCACATTTGACTCAGATCTTTCTTTCACTCCTCACATTCAGTCATTGGCTAAAGCCTGCCGCTTCCACCTTAAAAACATCTCTAAAATTAGACACTTCCTTACACAAGACACAACTAAGATTTTAATCCACTCTCTCATTCTCTCCCGCCTCGATTACTGCAACTCTGTCCTCTCTGGTCTCCCCACCTACCGCCTAGCTCCTTTACAATCCATAATGAATGCCTCTGCCAGACTCATCTTCCTTACACGTCGCTCTTCATCTGCTGCACCTCTCTGCCAATCTCTTCACTGGCTTCCTCTTGCCTCTAGGATCAAACACAAAATTCTCATTCTGAGATACAAAGCTCTCAACTGCACTGCTCCCCCCTATATCTCAGACCTTGTCTCCAGATACTCTCCCTCCCATCCCCTTCGCTCTGCTCAAAACTTCCTACTCTCCTCCTCTCTTGTCACCTCATCACACTCCTGTTTACAGGACTTCTCCAGACTGGCTCCCATCTTGTGGAACTCTCTGCAAGACTCTCCACAGGACTCTCTTCTAGTTTTAAAAGCTTCAAGTGCTCCCTAAAGACTCTACTGTTCAGGGATGCATACAACCTATGCTAACCTTTCTTTATACCAGTTCCTCTCCTCCATTGCTATCCCCTGAACCCCCTTAGCATGTAAGCCTAAGAGTCCAGCTGTTTGTTGATCACATTCTCAAGAGCTGACTACAACAGTGCAACTCTTGGCAGGGCCCTCTACCCATTTGATCCCTATAATTGTTTTGTTGTACTCCGCCTTTGTTAATAGCGCTGCGGAATCTGTTGGCACTCTACAAATAGCCGATAATAATAATAATAATCCGGGCGGTTTAGAGGTTAATACTTTAATAGGTTTTTGACTTCCGGTAGGCGTGGCAAGAGAAGCAGCAAGACGCCGAACGGCTCATGGAGCCAAGTGAGAGAAAAAAGCCAGAAAAGTTCTGCCTTATCTACAGATTCCTGTTTGCGGGGTATAGCAGCTCTGCGTAGGGAACGGCTTGCAGTGGAGCAAGCGGAGTAGACGGAAGTTCACAGATTGCCATACAGTGGCCGGACGGCACTGGCCCAGACACACGCCACAGTAAGGTGCCGGAAAAGGAGCCAGTACAGATAACGGAGCGGTATGCAGCATGGCGTGACTCCAAGGAGGTAGCCGCAAATCTTCATAATTCCGTATTAACACAAGTACCCGGAATAGGCGCATGACGGACATGAGGTATCGTGACTGAAGTGGGTCTAAGGTAACAAACGGTGAAGTGGCTTGGGGTATAAGGAAACCGCCAAAGAGCTGAAAACACGGCAGAAAGGAAAATCTGAGACATATAAAAAAAAAACGCAAGTAACATTGAGTGTAATAATGTAATATAATTGCTGTGTAGCGTGTGTCTGTGGTAAAAATCAAGCAGAGACTGGATGCTTGGAGTAAGTGTCTGAAAGATAAGGTGCAAAGAAATAAATCCTATCACATCAGAGATTTAAAACATTGGAGTTGAAAGGCAAACATTGTGCTGGGGCTGTTTGTTTGGTTCCTGGAACAGGCAGAAGATAACAGAAATAGATGGGCCCATAAATATGAAGGAGTCTGTATATAATTGCCTGGGTTCTAAACAGAAAACAGGAGTAGGAAAGATTCAGGAGTAGACTGAGACAAAGATGTCTGAACACCCCCTGCTTACTGAGACATATTGGCCCGTATAAGGGGACAGCGCCACAGAGAAAGGAACATTGCAGACTGAACTATATTTTGGCACCTGCCTAAAAAAGTCATAAGATACATAGGTCTGGTTATCAGCTACTCACAAGTAGCAGTATAAAATTAAAGTGTAACATTATACACAGATCGAGGTGGATTGTGGGGGTTCTCCCAAGTATCTTGCTGAATCCTGCCATACTCAGCAGGGGGAAAAAAGAGGAACGTGGGATATAAAGAACTATAGGACCCACAAGAGTGAAAGAGCAGCTGTTGTATACATAAGCAGAGGGAAATTTGGACAGTCTTTATAAAAACCCTCTATAGAAAAAGAGAGACACTATTCACACATTGTGGGGGGGTTTATTGCACTGGGGAACGGTTGGGTATATATTTTATACAGGGAATGTATGCTGTGTAACGACGATATAAGATCTGAGGAATGTCTTAATATACTATACTGTATTGATGTAGTATAGAGCTGTATAGATAGCTGTGGAAAACTACAAAAGGATAATACTGTGGAGGTAGTAGAAGCAGCACAGTGAGGAGAGTAAAGTAAACCCGGCGTAGGTTTTGGGTCTATATACAGGGATGTGAAAATCTCCTCACTGAGGGTATTAGTGGTTAAATTCTGAACTTGTTGATTTTAAGAATGTTTTGATTTGATTTAAAGTATAACAGGTATGTGCAACACTTATAAAAGGTTAAAGTAGTATATTTTAAGAATGTTTTTGATTTGATTTAAAGTATAATATGTATGCGCAACACTTATAAAAGGTTAAAGTAGTATATTTTAAGAATGTTTTTGATTTGATTTAAAGTATAACAGGTATGTGCAACACTTATAAAAGGTTAAAGTAGTATATTTTAAGAATGTTTTTTATTTGATTTAAAGTATAACATGTATGCGCAACACTTATAAAAGGTTAAAGTAGTATGACTAAGAGGGGAACATAAGCAGGAAGAAGGGGCCAAAGTAACTTCCCTGTTTGATGTAAACAGCACACTCAGGATAAAGGTAGATACAGAGGGACACAATTGTAGGGAGTAATATCCATAACAGGGACAAGAGATAGGTAGCTGCTGAAGGGTTAATGGGGAAATTTGTATAGTGGTTCTTTCTCTGACGTTGTCCTCCTTCCCTTGTTGGAGCTGGCTGGTACCTGGTATATGGATAAATATATGATAAATATGAAAAATAGATCACCGAATATGCCGATAAAAAAAGACAAAAAATTGAAATCTTTGCATGAAAGCATTACAGAAACAGACATAGAAAACACGAGCAAGAATACAGAGACTCAGTTAACCATAAATCAACTAGCTGATCTGATATTACCACAGTTCGAGATCATAAAGAGAGAGATAGTGGATCTAGCACAAGATGTAAAACAATTTTCATCTAGAATGACTGAGGTAGAAAATAGGGTTTCCGACCTAGAGGACAAAGTATATACACAAGAAACAGACATAAGTTCACAGGCAGACCAGATTAAATCTCTACAGCTAAAGGTAGAAGATCTTGAAGACAGGTCTAGACGTAGTAACGTAAGAATAGTGGGTCTACCAGAGACCAAGGAATTTGAGGATCTGTTAAAATTTGGGTCAATATCCCTACCGAAGCTGATAGGAATGCAGATGCAGGAGGAAAAACTACAAGTGGAAAGGGCACACAGAATTGGACAGTATAGAGTACCACAAGAGGGCAACTCACGTCCACGTATGGTTTTAATCAAATACTTAAACTTTCAAGATAAGATAAATATTATGCGGCAGTACAGGATTAACCAACCACTTATGATAGAACAGAAGCAGGTGTATTTATTTCAGGACTTTTCTCTAGAAACCTCCACCAAACGGAAAGCTATGGCGCCATATTGTACGGGATTAATTAAAACAGGCTTAAGAGCAACAATGAGATACCCTGCAAAAATTACAGTACTTAGTATGGATGGCACCGTAGCTTTAAATTCGGTGGACGAAGCTAAGACATTCTGCAAAGAAAATAATATTGTAGTATGAAAGGTAAACTATTAGTGAATTTGATTTTCTTTTCAGAGGGGAGCAGACAAAGAGATTGTGTGGGTATGACAATTGTGACAAAGAATGTGGGTGGAGAAGCCTTGGTTTTTTTTCTTTTTCCTTTTTGTTTTTTTCTCTCTCTCTCTCTCTCTTCTTTTTTTCTCATGTCTCTCTCTCCTGCCCACCACCCCCTGTGTAAATGGCTAGAAGGATGGCTCCGTTAAAAATAATATCTTGGAACGTGGGGGGCATCACCTCCCCTGTTAAACGTAGAAATGTACTTAGAATGGTTAAAAAAGGTAATCCGGATATTATATGTTTACAGGAACTACATCTAAAAAAAGTAGAGATAGACAAATTAAAAACAAACTGGATAGCGGAGATTATTGCTACACCATGTAGCAAGCGTAAGAGGGGGGTGGCTATTCTTTTAAATAAAAATCTGGATTATAATATTTTAAAACAAGAATTAGACACTACAGGGAGATACATAATAATACAATTAAAGGTAGATAATACAGTCTGGATTATCTGCAACATATATGGACCTAATGGGCTTGAAATAGATTTCTGGCGACAAATGAAACAAAAACTATTACCATTTCTAGGCCAGAACCTAATTATAGTTGGAGATATGAACATAACATTATATCCAGAAATTGATAGACATAAGCTAAGGTGTAAACAGGCCAATTTCAGGGAAGCAAAATGTTTGAGGAACTTTTTAACTGCATTGAAAGTAAAAGATGACCGGACATTTACACGCATTTACATGCGAATCCAAAACACACAGAAACTTTTCACGCATAGACATGTTTTTGATAGACGAACAGCTCCTCAGGTATGAAATAGAGACAGACATCTCTGATATAATACTGTCAGACCATGCTATAATTACATTGACAATAGCTGCTAGAGACAGGTCCCAAAGAAAGACAAACACATTTCATTTTCCGGGGTATCTATGTAATAATCCGCAATTTGCAAATTGGGTGAATCAGAAACGGCAGGAATATTATACACATAATCAACAGATAAACAATACGGAAATTCTATGGGAAGCAGGGAAAGCTGTAATGAGAGGGGAGATGAAAGGATACATGGTAAAGATGGTCCGTAAGCTGAAAGCAAGGGAAATTCAACTGGCAAATCAATTGAGAAATGCTTTTGGGAGGTATAGAAGCAACCCAAATGATCTTAACTGGCGTAGATATTTAAAAACAAAAGAAGAAAGGGAGACTTTCCTCAAAGAAAAATGGGCTAGGGAAGATCTAAAGGCAAGGGTAATATATCAGGGCTACCAGGGCCTAAACGCAAAACATTTAGCAAAGATAACCAAATTCCGTAAGAAAAGTAATTTAGTAGGAGCAATCAGGGTTGGAGACAAATGCCTCACATCATCTGTTGATATCAGGGAGGCCTTTCTAGATTACTATAGAAAACTTTATAGTAAGCAACAGATAAATAATAAGGAAAAGGAAAGGTTTTGGCAGAGGGTGAAGCTGCCACAGATAGAACGGGAAGCACTCCTACAAATAAACCAGCCAATTGAGGAGGCAGAAGTTGTCCAAATAATTAAAAATTCCAAAACAGGGAAAGCGGCAGGACCAGATGGGCTGCCCGCCGAATTCTATAAAATAACAGTAGATATAATACCAGCCCTATTAACAAAACTATATAATGATTATTATCAGAATAGGGAGATGAATTCGAGATACTTTACAGATTCGATAATTACACTGATTCACAAGAAAGGTAAAGACCCAGAAAATTTAGCATCGTATCACCCCATATCTTTATTGAATCAAGATTATAAAATATTAATGTCAATTATTTCAGCAAGGCTTAAAAAAATAATAGCAGAACTGATTCATCCAGACCAGGCTGGGTTCATCCCGGGACGAAATGCAGTTCGTAACATGCGTAGGGTTCAGACAATCTTGGATCACTTTTATCAGCTCGGCAGGGTGGAAGGGAAACTACCTAAGAAAGACTTAGCAATTGTTACAATAGACGCAGAAAAGGCGTTTGATTCCATTATATGGAATCATCTGGTGTCAACATTAGAGAACTTTGGGTTTTCCGGAAACCTTGTCGAGCTGGTTAAACTGATCTATAATAAACCAAAATCACAATTATTAGTAAACGGGGAGCTTTCAGAACATATTACACTAGAGAAAGGCACACGTCAGGGGTGCCCACTTTCCCCTCTATTATTTGATTTAGCACTTGAACCCCTCGCAGTAAAGATTAGGATGGATATACAAGCATTAACCATAGGGGAGCAGAAGACGTTAATATCCTTATACGCAGATGACATTCTATTGTTCATACAAGAATCTGATAAAAATATCCCGTTAGTGATGGATATCATAGGTAGATTTAGTACTTTCACGGGATATAAAATCAACCCCTCGAAGTCAGAATTACAGTGGGTGATCAAAACCAGATTAAGCGTAAATAATGTTTTTAAAGAGGTTAAACACATTAATTATTTAGGGATTAAAATGGGGAAGAACCCAGACAAATGGTATCAGTTAAATTATAAAGTGGTTTTTGATAACTTGCAAGCAAATCTTGAGAAATGGAATCTGTATTATCTTTCACTTTCAGCAAGGATAATGCTGCTAAAAACAATTTTTTTCCCGAAGGTATTATTTCTCCTACAAAATATACCAATTTTTATACCACAAAGAGATATAGATAGATATAACAAGTTATGTGCATGTTTTATCTGGGGGAAAAAGAAACCTCGCCTGTCAGTAGAAAGACTATGCGTAAAAAAGAATTTTGGAGGATTCGCACTTCCTAGTATCAAATACTACAATATTATCACAATATTGAAATTTGGTTTAGACTGGCTCACAAACTCAGACTATGTTACACACTACGAGTTAGAATCAGAGCTGATGAAACCATACAATTTAAAGGCCATATTGTATTGCCCATACAACAAACTACCAAGGCAGATAGGACACCTTAGTACCATAGCAAATATAGTAAGGGCATGGCAAAAGTACTGTAATTTACTGAGTCTGAAGTTTCAGGTCTCAAGACAATTACCCATAGTGGGCTGTGTGGATTTTATACCAGGAATACAAAATGAGGTATTTCTTGAATGGAAAGCCAAAGGGATTATTGATTTTGCACAGTTAAGAAGGGGGCAGAATGGTGAGATAGAATCATATGCGAACCTAGCTGCAGAATTCCAATTGTCCGCAAATTTTTTTTTTGCATATCTGCAAACCCGACACTACATTGTTACACAGAATACCCATTTTGGCACTGACTGGCAACAAGCTCAAATAGACTCAGGTCTTAAGATTTACAAGGCAGGAATAAGGTCGATCTCATACTGGTACCAACAAATAATGCTGATACTGGGACAATCTCACATAAATACCCTGAAAGATAAACTTTACAAATATTTCACTACAATACAAGTAGAAGAGATCGCTGGAAGTATTAAATTGGCAGAGGAAGCGACAGATAGGGTGAACTGGAGAGAATCTCAGCTCAAATTAATAAACCAATATCATCTGACGCCAGAGAGAGTAGGTAAATGGGCTACGGTACAACAAAGCGAGTGCAGCAGATGTAGGGAACAGAAAGCTAATTTATTACATTGTTTATGGGGATGCCCCAAAATTCAGCAATTTTGGTTAAGAGTACAATACTGGATAAATAAATATCAGAATGTAAGGGTGATATTAGATCCATTACAAATATTCTTTCTGAGTAAAAAGGGGAATGTGGGTGATAGGATCTTCCTGAATACAATAATCTTAGCTGCACAGAATTTAATATTTACTAAATGGAAAAATAAAGCAGCACCGAGTATGCAGGAGTTGGTAAACGTTATTAAATTACAAATGGTAATAGAACGGCAAGACTTGAAATTGAGATCTATAAAATCCTACAGAAATTTTTTTAAAAAATGGAAGAAGTATATCTGCTCTTAGCCGATGCCAAGCCAAAAACAATTTATTACACCGCTTATAAATGCTATACCCTTTATGGAATTAATTACAGCAGAGGTTTTACCCCTACAGTGGATAGTCTAAAGTGTTCAGTTGTATCAACAAGGGGCAGGGGCTGTAGGGAGATGGGTGGAGGAGAGAGAGCATGGGGAATGCTATATATGTATTTATTGTAATAAGTAAGGTTTTTTTTTTTTTTTCTCTTCTTCTCTTTCTTTTTTCTTCTTCTTTCGCTCTTCTTTCTTATGTCCTGGCATCCCAATAGGTAAAGTAAAATATTGTGGCAAAAATGTTGCTACATTCATCCTGGTTACTGAAAATATGCTAAATTAGAACATTTGTGGTATTTAATGCTGGACTATAATATTTTACAGTCACTATATAGATTATTGTTTGATATATATTTCTGTTTTCCAATGCCAGTTCGATACTTGATTGTAATATGATTTTTGAGACATTTGAATCTCCAATGTATGATATGTGTGATGAAAATCTTAATAAAAAGTATATATATATAAAAATAATAATAATAATCCAAAATGTATTCAAATCCGCACTCACTGGACTTATATAAATATATAATTATAAAATATATGTATATATACACATACATATATGTGTGTGTGCGAACATGTGGAAGTTTTTTACTGACAGATACATCAATTTTAATTTTACGTACAAAAAATAAATCAATTAATTACTAAATCGTGATTAACCTACTATAGCAGGAAGGAGCTGGTTAGGACCATACTACTAGACCAGACAGGCCGCAAAAAAAAAAAAAACAAGGAAAAGGGAAAATTAATCTGAGCTACTGCTGCTGATTGTATAAGATGCCTCGACTATGGTGACCACATTTCCAAACTGCCATTCAGGGACCCCACCCCCTCCCAAAAAAGATGATTTTGACACATTTTGTTTGCCAATTTTTGAAAGAAAAGAAAAAAGCAAACAGTGGTCACCAGTTTAGACCCTTCCAGGTGCCATTGTTATGAAAATATCAGGCAAATATAAGCTAAAATTAGGGGTTGAGATGGTAACAGATTTCTCAGTGCCTAGGGCAGCACAAAAGCACACAGCCATGCACTCCTCAGATAAACTCACAGACTCAAAACAGATTGACACACATATCACATGCATGTTATACATATACATAATGAACAAATCATATAGGGCACAATTAGAACTGTTACCTGGACAAAATTTAACTGGCATTCAAATTTTGGTATTTCTACAAAACAAACTAATCTTCTAAATTTTATTTAAAATATGGCAGAGATAAAAACATGAGATTAAAATCCTCCATTTCATAAAAGTAATAGTCAATAGAAATTATTGCATAGGCAATTGGCACATCTAGGCAAGTATCCCCGCTTGTCTTTACTCATTAAAACTCCATATACACTGTTACCAATGCGCAAGAGGATTCTGGGTAATATATGCAAATTAGATAGTGAGATAGCTCTGCAGACTGCAGGTTTACACTGACAGTCTTTGACAGTTTTCCTTGCTGTCTGAGTGAAAGCACTCTTTCAGCAGCATGTGAGCGGTGAGATACCCGCGGGTCTTCTCTAGGTGACATCAGAGAGATGCGTGATCACATGACGTGTGACTGTGTATCACAGACCAGGAGCGATCACTTTAGGTTATTTTGTTGAATGTATTCTCTAATGCAGTGCTTTCCAAACTATGTGTCGCAACACATTAGTGTGTTGGCAGCAGTGTGTAGGTGTGTCCCTGCTTCATTTTTTTTTGGTTTCCGACTTTCTGACTGCCTGCTACGCATATCACATAGTTGACACCTAGTGGGTCACAGATCATCTTAACCTATTGGCGCAGCTCAGAAGGAACTGAAACTATTCCCATTGGCGGCTTTGGCAGCACATTGGCTCCTGACTGCACGTGTAGTATCCTTAATCGGCTAGTGACTGCATGTGTAGTCAGGGTGTGGTACAGCAGTGTGTTTGCAGAGCGGGCAGTAGTCAGACTCACAGAGCTCTGAGGGTGGCAGCTTAAACGCTGAGCTGAAGTCAGAAGTCAAGTTTTTTGCAGCTAGCTCCCAGTAGTGCATTGATGCTCCTGCTCTTGATATATGGATAGGAAGTGGAAGCTTAAAGGGACAGTATACTATAAAATAGTTTTTCCCTTAATGTGTTTCCAATTACTTTTTTTACCAGCTGCAGAGAATAAAATGTATGAGATTTGCTTTTTTAAGGCTTATTTGTGTATATGAATTAGCTGATTTTGTGTTTTGAAGCCACAACCAAATAAAATGGGTTGAGCTTGTAGGTATAATCAGATCTCATTACTTTATCACATTGTGTACATATACCTGCTTCTTTATCTTATATCTGTCCATAAACCAATCACCAATACTTGGAGAGAACAATGGAAAATTAACATTTTATTACCTTATCTCTTCTATAACCCACTGGGAGTGTAATTTATTATACTGGCTGGGTAGGTGGATGGGTGGGGATACCACAGGCTAAATAAACAAATTCAAATGCAAATATAAGGGTAATGAAAATACTTGTAAATAATTTAATACACTCCATCAGGTAAAGTGGATCATTGGGCACAAATTAAAGGGGAGAATTTTTTTTTAGTAAACTGTCTCTTTAAAAATGCTTGATGATGCAATGTGAGTGTCTTTATCTAATATTCCACCAAATATTCAGAAACTGTGTTCATCCCATCAACCTCATACATTCCATTAAAATAGTAAGTAGCTATTGGTGTTATTAAACTTTTTTTTAAATCTTGCACATACATACTGTTACTTGTAAATACATTTTGTTATTATATAATTTATGTATGTGTCAGTATCTCTTAAAACAAGTTAGTTTAACCTCCTGTTTGCTAGCACAACTGAATTACTGTGTCACAAAATGATGTAGGTTTAAAAAGTGTGTCACCAACATGAAAAGTTTGGAAAGCTCTGCTCTAATGTCTAAGCACAACTATCTGTTGTCACCTAGTATATGAATTTTTTTTCCTAACAAGGTCAACAGATAGTCAACACTCTTTGTGTAACACAGATTAGTTTGTTTCAGGAGCGATCTGTGCCTGCTACTCACTGGCTCCAACCTACCTTACCACTGTGACAGTGAGTCGGTGGTCACACTCACATTATGCATTGATTACAAGGTGTACAGGCTGCATCAAAGCAGTTCAGAACTTCAAGGACTGGGATCAAGGCTGGTACATGTCAGTGACAGTGAGTGGAACACACTATAGTAGTGTTGCAGGCAAAGGTGGTGGGTGGAACACGGTCACAGGGCAGGCACAGGCTGCGGTAAAAAAAAATCTGAAAGTTAAGAGCTCAAAAAAAACTGGACAATTAAATGTCCGTTTTTTTTTTAAACAGATATTACCGGACAGTAAACTAAAATACCGGACTGTCCAGTCAAATACCAGATAAATAAATGGCTGCACCACTAGTAACTCTGCCCCTGGTCACCTCATTGATAGAAGAGTGCAGTGCCATGGGCAGCCGGATCCGCTGAGTTTAGCGATGTGCAGCGGCACAATCAGGTTGAGTTTAACACCCTTTTTTGAGTAATTGATCACCTAAACTCAACTTTATTTTTAGTGATGTTAAATCCCAGCGTTTGTTAAACGCTCAGATTTACCATCACTTTAATATTATTATATGGGAAATCCAAAGGAAAACCCCCAAAATAACAGATTAAAAACCCCAACTCACAATTTGGCAAAAATCATTCTAAAAACACAGTACTGTTACTACCAGTCTATTCAGTAACACGGTTCAAATATTACACAAAGTCAAATACTTTTAAGAAAGGAACATTTATTATGAACAAAAAGGAATCACAGTGCATTTATATAAAAATAGAGTTAACAAACAATTACACAAAGCAACAGTTTTTAAAACAAAAAAGGAGTAATACTGTCCTAGCTTAGATATTTGTGCCAAGAGATTTAGCAAGGAAAGAACATCACTTACGCTGCTAATCTATATGCAACCTCCCATGTACTTTGACAATATTATTTTGCTGAAATCACAGTTAAAGGGACAGTCAAGTCCAAAAAAACCTTTTCATGTTTCAAATAAGGCATGTAATTTTAAACAACTTTCCTATTTACTTTTATCACCCATTTTGCTTTGTTCGTTTGGTATTCTTAGTTTAAAGCTAAACCCTTGAAGGCCGCCTCTTATCACATGCTTTTTTATTTGCCTTTCACAACAGGGGAGAGCTAGTTCATGTAAGACATATAGATAACATTTTGATCACGCCTGTGGCTTGTGGCAAACACTGCACTAATTGGCTAAAATAAAAGTCAATAGATAATAAATAAAATGTCATATGATCAGGGGGCTTTCAGAAGATGCTTAGATACAAGTTAATCACAGAGGTAAAAAGTATATTAATATAACAGTGCTGGTTATGCAAAACTGGGAAATGGGTAATAAAGGGATTATCTATCTTTTTAAACAAAAACAATTCTGGTGTTGACTGTTCCTTTAAATATTTTTTTATTTTTCCTGAGGTCAGGTTTCTGAGCAGGTTCTTTCCAGAGTGGGAAAGGAAGGTAACCACCTCCTCTTTATAGCAGGCCATAAAAAGTCCTGCAGCCCTGACTGAAGTTATTGAATAACTTATCATTTCTCGTTATATATATAACAATATACCCATATAGCCATATATGCAACCACCTCGTGACATCATTATGATTATTTTGATATCAAGCATGACATATCTGTCATACTTTGTAACCCTGTAACATACATGTGATTAACAAATTAAAGGGATACCTCTAATTGACCTAAGGCATATGCCTTGATAGAGAGACTTTTTCCTGTCCCTCTGTTTGTTGACATCTTGGGGCCATAAACTGAACTTAGCCACCAGACCAGGTTGTGTGTAATAAAGTTTGCCCAAGTGAAACTTAAAAACTGTTTAGGACAGGAGGGCTGTTTCTTAAAGGGTTTTTAAACCGAAATTTTTTCTTTCGTAATTCAGATAGAGCATGCAATTTTAAGCCACTTTCTACTTTACTCCCATTATCAATTTTTCTAAGTTCTTTTGGTATCTTTATTTGAAACAGCAGGAATATAAGCTTAGGAGCCAGCCCATTTTTGATTCAGCACCCTGGATAGTGCTTGCTGATTGGTGGCTACATTTAGCCACCAGGTGCTGAACCAAAAAAGGGCATTCTTAGCTTAGATTCCTGCTTTTCAACTAAAGATAGGAAGAGAACGAAGAAAAAATTATAAAAGGAGTAAATTAAAACATTTTTTTAAAATGTCATACTCTATCTGAATCATTAAAGGGACAGTCTACACAAAAAACATAATTACCTTATCCCCAATATTCCTTCCTGACAACATGACTTCAACTTTGACACAGGATTAGTCCACACAGAATCACTACTTTTTTTGAAAATGTTTAATGCCGTTTATAAAATAAAGATGGCTCCCAAACTCCTCCTCCCATTGTTTTCTTCCCCACGGCTTCTTTCTCATCTCATCTCGCTCTCGTGCTCGCCAACGTTTATGATGTCACATCGAGAGTTAAACCTTACGCATTTGCAGTGTCTTAGGTTTGTGGCATACAATACCGGAAGAGTTGGGGAGCGTAAGACTGAGAGAGACGATATGAGCAAACTGCACATGCGCATTTCACTGGGAATGAGCAAGAGTCGTTGTGGCTGACACTATGCAGATTTGCAGCTAAAACAAGGAACAATGTGATGTAGTATGTAGGAGCAGTCTGGCAGCCATTTTAAAAGGGACAATCTTTAATAAGATATATGATTTTGAACACATACACATAAGGAATAAGCTGTGTAATAAGTCTGTATGAAGTAATCAGGTGGCAATTATTACAATAAAGTATGTCTATTTTGGGTGTAGACTGTCCCTTTAAAGCAAAACATTGGGTTTCAGATCCCTTTAAGGATAAACAGGGGAAATACTCTGGGGAAAAATAATAATCAAGCACACAGAAAAAAAGTTAACCCCTAATAATCTAAAATCTTCATGACATATCTTCATGACGGTATCGTGTTCGGTTCTTACCACTGCCGCCAGTGCTAAAAACATTTATTATTTATTTCAAACATACAACATGGTTTAAATGATACATTTGAAATCCTCAGGGCCCATTGCTGGTACAGCCGTATGCCACGTGCACACATTTATTTTCTGTTAGTGCTTATGACATCACATAACAATTGACTAGCAGCAGATAAGTAAGGCTATAGAAAAATGCATGTACATGCTGTCAAAAGACATATTGGCATAGCATCGGGTGCCGTTTAAGTATCATTCAGTCGTCCATTTTTTAATGAATATTTTTATATTCACAAATATGTTGAAAAAATTCTTCTAAACATATTTATAAGGCATTTTGAATGTTCCTTCAATTTATCACCATATCGCCACCTACTGGATTTACTGCAAAATGCTTAATAAGTAACCTATCTGACTCTGAATACTCAGACTCAGAAAGCTTCTGATATCACTAGCAACATAAAACCAGTTAAAACTGCTCTCCTCTCCATATGATATTCTGCTGTCACAGGTAGTATGATTATGTTAAACACATACAGTAGCTAAATTCAGCTCCAGAGCAGCAATACACTACTAGGAGCTTGCTGAACAAATCTGGTAAGCCAATGACAAAAGGCATACGTGTGTAGTCACCAGTCACCAGCTATCTCCCAGTAGTGCATTGCTGTTCCAGAACCTATTTTAGGAATGATTTTCAACAAAAGCACATAAGTCAATTGAAAAGTCTCTTAAAATAGCATAATCTATCTGATCCATGAAAGTTCAATTTTATTTTCATGTCTTTTTAAATGAAGGATGCCCCCCAACTGTCCTGATTTTAGGGGTCTGGCCCGCTTTCCCGGGTTGCTAGCCATCTGTCCCGCATTGTCCCATGCATTTAAAATTTTTTTATTTTTTTTTTATTTATTTTATTGGGCACATACTCAGAAGCAGCTGTCTTTTCTCTCCCAGGGTTAGATACCTGTTAGATTCTTTGTGAAAAATGAATGGTGTGTGGGTTAAGCAGGAGTAAGAAGGCTGTATACCCTCTGACCTCAGGTAATGGTGACCTCTCTAACCTACCTCCGGTAGTGATGACGTCTAAACTGGTGATAATACTAGCATGCTTTCAGTTTTATACGATGAGCAGTGCTAACACCAGGGTAACGAACAGTGGCAGCCTCAGACTGCCAGCTAATGTGCTTGCCAGCCCCAGGACCCCATACAATGAGTTACAGATACCCATATATGATGCAGTGTGTGTCTATCTTTATATATAAGTGTGTATGTGTGTGTATCTGTATGTATAAGTGTATGCTATGTAGTGTGTGTGTATCTGCATGTATAAGTGTATGCTATGTAGTGTGTGTGTCTGCATGTATAAGTGTATGCTATGTAGTGTGTGTGTCTGCATGTATAAATGTAAGCTATGAAGTGTGTGTATCTGCATGTATAAGTGTATGCTATGTAGTGTGTGTATCTGCATGTATAAGTGTATGCTATGTAGTGTGTGTATCTGCATGTATAAGTGTATGCTATGTAGTGTGTGTGTCTGCAAGTATAAATGTAAGCTATAAAGTGTGTATCTGCATGTATAAGTGTATGCTATGTAGTGTGTGTATCTGCATGTATAAGTGTATGCTATGTAGTGTGTGTATCTGCATGTATAAGTGTATGCTATGTAGTGTGTGTGTCTGCAAGTATAAATGTAAGCTATAAAGTGTGTATCTGCATGTATAAGTGTATGCTATGTAGTGTGTGTATCTGCATGTATCAGTGTATGCTATGTAGTGTGTGTGTCTGCAAGTATAAATGTAAGCTATAAAGTGTATGTATCTGCATGTATAAGTGTATGCTATGTAGTGTGTGTATCTGCATGTATAAGTGTATGCTATGTAGTGTGTGTGTCTGCATGTATAAATGTAAGCTATGAAGTGTGTGTATCTGCATGTATAAGTGTATGCTATGTAGTGTGTGTGTCTGCAAGTATAAATGTAAGCTATAAAGTGTGTATCTGCATGTATAAGTGTATGCTATGTAGTGTGTGTATCTGCATGTATAAGTGTATGCTATGTAGTGTGTGTGTCTGCAAGTATAAATGTAAGCTATAAAGTGTATGTATCTGCATGTATAAGTGTATGCTATGTAGTGTGTGTATCTGCATGTATAAGTGTATGCTATGTAGTGTGTGTGTCTGCATGTATAAATGTAAGCTATGAAGTGTGTGTATCTGCATGTATAAGTGTATGCTATGTAGTGTGTGTGTTTCTGTAGGTGTATGCTGTGTAGTGTGTGTGTGTGCGTATCTGCATGTATAAGTGTATGCTATGTAGTGTGTGTGTATCTGTATGTATAAGTGTATGCTATGTAGTGTGTGTGTGTATCTGCCTGTATTAGTGTATGATATGTAGTGTGTGTCTGCATGTGTAAGTGTATGCAATGTAGTGTGTTACTGTGCAGTTTTGCAAACTTTAAAGGCCAGAATCTAGAAAATTAATGGGGAATGCAGAGAGCAGTTTTAAAGAATCTATTATTAACTGTCCAATTAAGATAAAAATATTTAGCATTGTCTCTGAAAAGGCTAATTAAATACAGAGCTCACATAGCTATAACAGTGGTTTGAGCTTGTGATTCATTTGCTGCCTAAGAGTATTAAAAGATATGACTTTATTCAGAATTTTATTTATATTACTTTGGTCTTATGATTTTTTAAGCCCTGTTCCTGTTCCTGCCCACCACATTTAAAATTTTTGCCATGGGGGGGGGGGGGGGGGGGTGTCCCTCTTTTGAATTTTGAAATCTTGGGAGGTATGTTATCATAAGGCCCTGAGAACTAGCCACCTTGACATGTATAATGTACAGTCAAATTGGGTTCCCTTTAATGTGTTTTTAATGACTTGTTATACCTGCTGCAGAGTTTAAAATGTATGGGAAATAGGTCATTTAGATTTATTTTGTATATCATGTATATGAAATAGCAAAGTCAGGTAATTAAAATCACAGCCCAATTGGGGGGGGCGGAGCCAACTGCCGAAGCAACTAGCCGCATATTGAAGGAGCTCCCGGTCTCAATAAGGATCTTAAGGCTTTTTATATGAAATTTCACAATATCTAGGAACTAAACCCTAGTTCCCTATTTGAGAGCTTGCCTAGGGACCTCAGAAAGATCAGGGAACGTTTGCCCAACATACTATTCAGGCTGCAGTTCGAGGCCTTATCACGAGGCCAGCAACAGAAACCGAGTCCATTAAGGCTACAGGAACCTATCTATAGAGATCTAAGGTTGGGAAAAGCCAAGTACTGCATAATCTCCCCCAGATATCGTTGAAGATATATTTGACACTATATAGACTCTAGTAACCACCTTTGAGAAACAACTATGCCACGTTATATCTACTAACAGTGAACCCTTAAAGCTACAGCATGCGGGCCCAATGAATACACGTATAGATATTCCTTTAACAATACCGGTGGAAAGAGTGATCCAACATTTGAGATCTGATGACCCAGAGGGATGGACACCATATATGCCATCACTTAAATACTTACAGGAGAAGGCAGAGAGATTGTATTGGAGTTGGACCAAGTGGATGGCTATACCGATATTAGACCAGTAGGTAATGGGACATCCCACACTGTACTGACTGTGCTAGCTTTAGCTCGAGGGACACAAATGTGGGAGAGAGGCCTACTGGAAATATTAGGACACCTTCTTCAACCGGACTACTTTTCTCAATATTGCTCTTATGCCATGTTGCTCAATCTTGCCTGGCTTTGTGGAGCAGATTTTGTACCTATTGACGAGATTCTCACTCTGCTGAGGCTCTCAACTTCTCTGCACCTCACTGGCATAGGTAAAGGATAGACTTTCTGTATGTTCAAAGTCTGGCTTCTTCAGCCTACCGCTCTACAACATATCCGCAAAAGTTAATACCTATAAAGCTACCGGACTTAATGGTGGTCATAACTTCAAGTTTTTGTTTAGTATATATATATATATATATATATATATATATATATATATATATATATAAACATGTTGTATGTTTAAGGAAGTAGTTAGACTTATTTTATTATGATTACCCTGCCGCATTAGAATGACAACTCGAGGTGTATCTGTACTGCAAATACCCACTAACACTAGGAACTGCCTATGATGACTTTAGTGTCAGATGCCTTAGATTCCAAAATCTATATGGGACAGTTACCCTGCACACAGTTGCTTACTCAATGCTGCCAACTTTGGTATTCCCACAACATGCTGGACAAGCTATATACAAATTGAGTTGATGCGGTCAATTTACTTTACTCCATGTATGAAAGCTATTAGCCAGACCTAAAGGCTGACCATATAAGTTTGCTTTACAGTTATGTGAAACATCTCTCAACATACTGTTCAGTAGTGTTGACTTGCTGATACTTGTTAATTTTTAATTAATGTTTGTTGGCTGTTTAATTATATACTAGTCCCATTGTTAAGTTTTCTTTTACTAGATACCTTATACTGTTTTTTATATTTTAAATATGTAAGTCCGCCTCTATTAATATTATTATTTCCATTTCCACTATGAGAGAGTTAGCTAGCTCCAGATCGTCAGAGGGATATTACTCTTCAGAAAGTTCTAATGATGGGGTAGTTATTTCTTCTTGGGGTAATACATGTGTGCAGGTTAGATTGTGAATTTCTCTTTATGGTTTTAATGCATTTTATAGTTAATTCCCTAGTTGTTAGTCTCAGTGACTAATTTTTCAATAGCTGGGAGACACACATCTACTCTGCCTGTTTTACACTGTCTGTCCAAACACTACCAAGTATCTTAAGCAGCTTCACTGACAAACTCCCTATTTAACGCTGGACATGAGCCACTATCCTTTTCAAAGCTTGCTGAGTGTTGTTTACACTTCTCCAATAGTAAAGTATGTTATATTGATTATAGCTTGTGCCTAGTTTCTAATCCTAGGGCCAATAGGCTCGCTTAGACTAATTATATATAATAATTCACATAGAAACATAGAATTTGAAGGTAGATAAGAACCAAAAGGGCCCATCAAGTCTACCCATATTACATGTTACTTTTTCCTTAGGATAGCCTTATGCATGTCCCAGCATGTACCACCTCAAATGGAAGTTTATTCCATGAATCCACCACCCTTTCTGTAAAAAAATGCTTCCACAAATTTCTCCTGAATCTACTACCCTCTAACTTTAGATTGTGACCCCTTGATAGCTAGGTTGATAGAATTCTATCAACTTAGCATTACACAATAGCTAGATCAATACTTAAACTGGAGTGGGTTCACATAGGGTTCTAACACCATCCTTCTACACATTATAACAGACTGCTTGACTGAACAGTATGCATATGAGTGACACACAAGTAGCTAAAATAATTGGCTGCTATTAAACACTATGGATCGTCTGTATCTATGAGTCTCCCAATATTTTGAGATGGTCCAGCCCCTTTTATGGTATATATTATAACCACACCCTGTATGCTAAAGACACCTTTATTATATATCCTGCACGGGTGTATGGCAGACAAGTACATCCTACCTTCTTACTTGTTGACCCCACAATATATGTAAAATATAACCCCTCTAACGATATAATATTATGTATAAGGAGTAGTTGACTCTCTTTATTAATATTGTCTCCGTTACCCCCAATAGTTCACTTGTAAAACTAAGAAAAATGCATCCTACTTTTGTTCTATATCCCCAAATTGTTTATATGTTTCTATTAGCACAGAGGTAATTGATTGACTCTCTCACAATCACCACATTAAAATGAGGTTCTCTTATCCCAGAGGTTCTCCCGCAATTGTCTATGAAGTTCATGTGGACTGCATATATACATGAAAACTATTTAGCTGTATATTATATATCAATGGACTGCAGTTACTTTAATGCTTGATCCTATATTTTTGATGAATATACCCTTTAAGTAATCTCCTGTGTTATAGCCAATATACTCAAACTTGTTAAATACTATTGGGACACCAATATTTTGTATTCTGTATATTGTTTATTTCTGCGAAAGAACATGCTTGTATGTTGTATACCTTCAACAACCTCAATCAAAAATATATATAAAAAAAATCACAACCTAATTAAATGGGCTGAGCTTGTAGGGAGAACATAGCTAATTAGCTTATCTGTCTAATCATTTACACAAAGTCCTCCGTATCTTATTTCTCACTGTTACTCAAACACCCATACATAATACAATACCAAAACAACTTTTCAATTTACTTTTATCATTAAATTTGCTTTGTTCTCTTGGTATTATTTGTTGAAACCTCATATGCTAATTTCTAAGCCCTTGAAGGCCGCCTCTTATCTCAGTGCATTTTGACAGTTTTTTACAACTAGACATTGCTAGTTCATGTGTGTAATAGAGATAACATTGTGCTCACTTCCTAGTTATTTATGAGTCAGCACTGATTGGCTAAAATGCAAGTCTGTCAACATAACTGAAATAAGGGGGCAGTCTGCAGAATCTTAGATACAAGGTGATCACAGAGATAAAAAGTGTATTAATATAACTGTTGGTTATGCAAAACTGAGGAATGGGTAATAAAGGGATTATCTATCTTTACATTCTGGAGTAGACTGTCCCTTTAAAGTTTGATATTACTGACACAAAAACCAATGTGAAAACATATAAATTCTATATATGAATACCATATATGATTCTGGCAATCCCAAGGCTTCTGATAGGGTGCTCTTCTCTTCCCCAACCACGGAAACAGCATGAATGCCAAAAACGTGTGGCCGTATACAGGGCAGGTGTCAAGCCCTGTTTTAAATTTATTAGACTGTTGTTTATTTATAAAAGTACTAGTCCTAAAGCCCGTGTATACGGGCCATTTTTTGAAGTACAGCGGACCCAACTCTTGCTCCCCCCCTCTATTTTACTTTCTCTCTTCCCCCTCTCTTGCTCTCTCTCTCTCCCCTCTCTTTCGCTCTCTCTCTCGCCCCTCTCTTTTGTGCTCTCTCCCCTCTCTTTTGCACTCTCTCTCTCCCCCTTCTCTTTTGCTCTCTCTCTCCCCCTCTCTTTTACTCTCTCTCTCCCCATCTCTTTTGCTCTCTCTCCCCCTCTCTTGCTCTCTCTCTCCCCCCTCTCTTTTGCTCTCTCTCTCAACCCTCTCTTACTCTCTCTCTTCCCCCTCTCTTTTGCGCTCCCCCCTCTCTTTTGCACTCTCTCCCCCCTCTCTTTTGCTCCCTCTCTCCCCCCTCTCTTTTGCTCTCTCACTCCCCCCTTCTGTTTTGCGCTCTACCCCTCTCTTTTGCTCTCTCTCTTCCATGTTCTTGCTCTCTCTCCCCCCTTCCATTTTGCTCTCTCTCCCCCTCTCTTTTGCTCTTTCTCCCCCTCTCTTTTGCTCTCTCTCCCCTTCTCTTTTGCTCTCTCTCCCCCTCTCTTTTGCTCTTTCTCCCCCTCTCTTTTGCTCTTTCTCCCCCGCTCTTTTGCTCTTTCTCCCCCTCTCTTTTGCTCTTTCTCCCCCTCTCTTTTGCTCTTTCTCCCCCTCTCTTTTGCTCTCTCTCCCTCTCTCTTTTGCGCTCTCTCTCCTCTCTTTTGCTCTCTCCCCCCTCTCTTTTGCACTCTCTCTCTCTCACCTTTTCTTTTGTCCACTCTCTCTCTCCCCCATCTCTTTTGGTCACTCCCCTCTCTTTTGGTCTCTCTCCACCCTCTCTTTCGCTCTCTCTCACCCCCTCTCTTTTGCACTCTCTCCCCTATCTTTTGCTCCTTCTCTCCCCCCTCTCTTTTTCACTCTCTCTCCCCCCTCTCTTTTGCTCTCTCTCCCCCTATCTTTTACTCTTTCTCCCCTCGCTCTTTTGCTCTCTCTCTCCCCCTCTTTTTTGCTCTCTCCCCCCTCTCTTTTGATCTCTTTCCTCCCTTTCTTTCGATCTCTTTCTCACCCCCTCTCTTTTCCTCTCTCTCCCCTCTCTTTTGCTCTCTCTCTCTGTCTCCCCCTCTCTTTTGCTCTCTCTGTCTCCTCCTCTCTTCTGCTCTCTCTCCCCCTCTTTTGCTCTCTCCCTCCCCTGTATTTTGCTCTCTCTCACCCCTCTTTTTTGCTCTCTCTCACCCTTCTCTTTTACTCTCTCTCACCCCTCTCTTTTGCTCTCACTCATCCCTCTCTTTTGCTCTCTCACCCCTCTCTTTTGCTCTATATCTCCCCTCTTGTGCTGCTCTCTCTCTCATGCAGACACTCAGACAGCCATGGCAGCTCCCGCCCGGCCCTATCACACTCAGACTCCGCCTTTCACGCTCAGTTCCTCCCCCTTCACAACGCAGCTCCACCCCTTCATGGCCGATCGGCTTCGCCCCTTAACGGATTAGGTGCCAGCAGCCAGCCCAGGTCAGTTTGTTGAAGGCCAGGTGTGTTTGTCCTCGTGCAGTCTCTACTAAGCATGACAGCTTCGGACAAACACACGGCCTTTTATATTATAGGATTTTAATTTGGAGTCTGAGTCATTCCATCCATACAACCTGGTTCATATAGTGACAGGTATCGCGAGTGGATGTCCATGGTGGAGTCAGACATTTTTTCCTGAGACGCTGTTTCAGTGAGCTGAGTCACTGGAAATACTCAATAAGCCCCTAACAGCAACAGGTAGTGCTGCACCACTTGTGATCTGATCTTATAAGTGGATATCCAATAAAGCTTATTGAATTGCACAAGGAGGTGTCTTCTTTTTACGTTTTATCTTCATCAGAGGTTAATAAAATATTTATCACAAAGCTGGAATTAAGAGCTATGGTCAGCAACGTTGCAGGTTTCTCGTCAGTGAAGGAAACTCTTGACAATTTAAAAATTAATTTATGGGGCATAACCAGTAAAGTCTTGAGACTTTTTAACACTTTAGAGAGTAGGCATTATAGAACATGGTCTGATTGGATATTATTTTCATATCTTCTATTTCCATAATCCTGCAAGTCAGCTCATAGTTTAACCACTTAATCACCAGATGAAGAATTATTCTTACTTTGATTTTGTCTGCATTCCTTTGCCAGGTTACATGTACATAAGAACCCTACATAGCATAATTAATTTCAGTACCAATTTAGCTTTGATCTGATATCTTCTTTTAAAGGGACACTCAAGTCAAAACTAAAGTTTCATGATTCATATAGAACAACATTTTTTAAACAACTTTCACATTTTCTTCCATTAACAAAATGTGCACAGTCTTTTATAGTTATACTTTTTGAGTCACCAGCTCCAACTGACAATTCACAGATTATACGTATATGAATTTGTGATTGGCTGATGGCATTATACAGGAAGAGTGGAAATAGACATAACTTTTACATTTTTCAGAAAAAACTACTACTACTACTACTCATTTAAATTTCAGACATAGGGGCCGATTTATCAATGCTTCAACTAATAATATTCTGGAATTTCGTATCAAATTATTGTCAAAAGTTGATCCGCCGTAGTTAACAAAGCGCCAAGATTGTCAAATGTTGAAATGTGTGATGTAATATATACGCTCCCTTGACATCAATCCGACGCAGATCGATGCTTGTGTTATTCGAGTGGAATACTGATCATCCGTCGTCACATTAGACTCTATTTTACCCTTTTGCCAATTCAACAGGTACGCTCGCATCTATTCCAATGCAGCGTACCTATCGTTTAAACTGCCACCCTTGGGGCCGCGAATGCCATAGATTTCAATGGGAGTCTGAAAACACAGAAAGGTTATGTTCGGTGCTGTAAGACAGTGAAGCATATTAGATAATAAAAGTAAATTATTGTCCTTTTAAGTTAATTTTATTTAGCCCTTATAACTAAATAAAATCAAGTAGGGAGATGTTACCCTACTTATGGATTATGTTACATCTTTGTCTCTCATTACAAAGCAAGGGGACAAAACTATTGCTTTAAATTTGGTGCGAAGTATTTCTTCAAATTTGGTGCACTAGTAGATATAGGGATAAAAATTAAATAAATACATTACATAATATAGCTAACTTCCTTTTTTGGAGAAATCTATTTGCACCATGTTTAACACATGTAATACAAGTCCCGCTCTTCACTTCGCACCAAATTTGACGCAAAACTTTTCGCACCAAATTTGACGCAATACTCAAACTTGTAAACAACCCACAAACTAGTAAAGTTTTCCACAACTTCTTATTGGTAAATGCATAATCATGTGATTAATGAAATCAGCGAATCTGATTGAAATATACATTTTCTGCTATCACTAACGAATCAAATTGCTCTATTCTTGTGTCATTGATTACTCATCAGAACTTGTAAGTGCCATTTGTTACATTGTGTATTATACTTTAAAAGTATGTATATGTGAAATTAGTATTAAAGATAAACATTGATGATGACGTTAGGCCACACAGTGTAATATTTTTGACAATGATTTTAATAATCAAATGATGTTTGATTCAATATAATCTTAAACTGATAGCTCAAAGGGATAGTCTACCTAACATTAAACTGTCATGAATCAGATACAGCAGAAATTAAAATTACCTCTTTACTGTCATCCTATTTTCAGTGTTTTTCTTCCTCTCTTGAATTTCATTTTCATTAACAAAATGTCATCTTAAATGCCAGACCATTTTTTAACACCTGTGTAGGAATGGTGTTTAAAACTAGGCTTAAATCAGGAAAAGTTACACAGGTGCAGAGAGAAGACTGGCCCAGCTCTTAAAATAGCCATTGATTGCAAATAAATACATATGATACCCTGATTACATGTTATATTCACAATTATTCTTGCTCCGAATAATAATATATTTACACTATATACATATAGTGGTATAAATAAACACAGATATATGAAAGACAACATTGTTTGGAACAAAAAAGGAATTAAGATGTAAATATGTTTGTAAAAGATTTCTGACATAACATATATGTATATATACAAATATGTGCAAAGATATATTTGCAAATTCTAGCATTAATAATTAATTAAAAAAAAAGAAAGAAAAAAACATGAGATAGGCATATCATGATTTATAGAAATACAAATACACATTAATTTATGTGAAAATATCATATATTAGATTTTTTGTATAACAAATAAATAGAAAAATAACATTCTATGAGTTATTTTTGTTTGTTCAGGTATAAATCTAGCTATTTCTTGGATATTAACAGATGAAAAATAAAAGATTAGCTTTAGAGAAATGTGCTTGTTCATTGACAGTAATGAAATGGTATAAATAAAGTTAGACAAAACATAATATCCGCAACATCGATGACTCTTATTTATCAACAGTCCGATGCTCATCGCGCCGTACTTGACATGCGTGTTTTTGACAGACTTTTTTATAAATAAGGCCGTCGTATATAGATTTGCGTCAGCGATGTCTGGCGAAGTCTTTGGCAAACGTATTGACTCCAGTGAAAGAGCCAAGATTGATGCTTTGATAAATCGGCCCCTATTGTCTTTTTATTATGTATTTATTGATTATGCAAATCTACTGTATTTACTGGGCCTTTGACTAAATTTTTGTCTTTGGATTAAGATATGACACAAGTATAAAAAGAAACAACATTGTACAATATAGCCTTGAAATTTTATTGCTGAAAATAAATTATTTATGAAAGCCATAAAGCTTAAAACATAAAATAAATTTTTCTAATTAAATGTTGCCGCCAAGTACTACCCAGGTGCTGAACCAAAAATTAGATGGCTCCTAAGCTTATATTCCTGCCTTTTCAAATAAAGATACCAAAAGAACAAAGCAAAATTGATATAGGAGTAAATTAGAAAGTTGCTTAACATGCTCTATCTGAAAAAAATAAAATAGTTTTCTTATCCCTTTAATGATAAATTTTGGAATAATTCTGGATTTTGTGATTCCAGATTTGGGGATTTATGCCTGTATTTTCTTTTTTTCTACTGTTAAATCCCTTTCCATTTTTAACAGGTTTCATTTAAAAGTACAAAAATATTTTTAATGTGTAACTGATACTTTTTCATACACATGATAGACACATTTTTAGTAACTTTTCCTTTTAGCTGTCTTAACATACCTTGGAGACAACAATTAATTGAGAAAAAGAAAAGCCAAAACCTAATTAATTATTTGGCTGATATTGGAAATAATCACAGTCAATTGCTTTGACAAATGTAAACGTAGTAAGTTTTAGGTATCTGCTGTTAGAGACAGTCTGAACCTGTTTGAACCTGCATTGATAATTTTCTCTAGAGAGATGAGCTTCGGTCTGCAATCAGCTCTTGCGGGAAGCCATTGTCAGGCTCTATTACGAGTCTAGTGTAAAATTGATTTAAATATGTGGTAAGTTGTGTTTTTGTATAGTTGCTTTAGTGTGATGTTTAAAGGGATACTGTACAATAATCCCCCCTTTAATTTGTTCCCAATAATCCATTTTACCTGTTGGAGTGTATTAAATTGTTTGTAAATTGTTCCCTTACCTTTATTTCAGATTTGAAATAGCTGATTTTGCCTATGGTATACCTAGTATAGACTATAGAAAAAGCTGTGTAAACATGGTAGGAGAGATAAGTAATAAAATGTTAATTTTCAATTGTTCTCTCTATGTATTGGGCTTTTGTATACAGACAGAGATAATTTAAAGAAGCATTTGTGTGTTCAGAAAGTGATAACATAAGGACACCCGATATCCCTGCAAACTCAACCCATTTTAATGGATTGTTGTTTCAAAGAACAAAACCAGTTATTTCATATACAATATTAAATAAATAAATACATTTTACCATAAGCACAGGATGGGACAGAAATGAGGCAGACATGTGAGGTAAATAGCAAAGACAGGTGATTGATGCGTTTCACTCCCCTTACAGGCACTGTATCATAGGTCTATGATTAAGCGCCTGTAGGGGGCGCGAAACGCGCTAGACACCTGTCTTTCCTATTCACCTCACATGTCTGCCTCATGTTTATGTGTTTTTAGCAACATATAGGACATATATTTGTAATATTTTGTTTGCACCTTGAGTCGCGTTCTCTAAGTGTGTGAATGTCATTGTTGGCGAGTTGATCCCTCACCAAACTGCGTCTCCAAGCTGGCATTGCGCACTGGATATGACGAGCACTAATGACGTGTAGTGTGTGACTACCTGGAGCTGAGTGTACTAAAGAATAAAACACATCTGTTATTACAAGTGGATAGTTAAATATTTTAACCAAAGCATCTTAAAGCAGCCAAAACATTTTTGTGCACCTATTCATTTAATGGGTAGCATAAGGAGAGCTATTACGTTTGAATTACAAATGTTGTGCTCAAGCCCAATTCAAAATGCAGTTGGAGGATTTAGCGCCCTTTGAGACCTGATGTAAAGCATTATTACTAACAGTATACCACAGAACTGCAGGAAGAACTCCACTTCTTGCGCACAATAGGCTTAGCGCACCATTAACTTATCGCTCTAGTGATAGCCAACATAAATTTAACTGGGCTCCCCCATAGAAGTCTATTATTTAAGGGATTAAGCTCACCAGTGGTATTTGATGTGCAGATGTTGGCTCACCCTAGACTATCGCTTGAGTGGTAAAAAAAAAAACACTTAAAGGGACAGTCTACTCCAGAATTGTTATTGTTTAAAAAGATAATCCCTTTATTGCCTATTCCCCAGTATTGCATAACCAGAACTGTTATATTAATATACTTTTTACCTGTGATTACCTTGTATCTAAGCCTCAGCAGACTGCACCCTTATTTCAGTTCTTTTGACAGACTTGCATTTTAGCCAGTCAGTGCTCACTTATAAATAACTTCATGGGAGTAAGCACAACGTTATCTATTTCTCACACTTGAAGTAGCATCAAAATGCACTGACATAAGAGGCAGCCTTCAAGGGCTTAGAAATTAGCATATAAGCCTACCTAAGTTTAGCTTTCAACAAAGTATACCAAGAGAGCAAAGCAAATTTGATGATAAAAATGAATTGGAAAGTTGTTTAACCCCTTCACTACCGGGAATTTCAGAGATGAATTCGCCCCAAATAACAGAGAATTTTTAGTATTTTTGCTATCACTCCATTTAAAAAGAAATAGAGCCTTGTTTTTTTTTATTTATTTACTTGGCAAAACTATATATCAGTGGTATATTTAGGTTTTGTGCTGCCCTAGGCATTTTTTGCACATTTTTACACATACACATGCATACACACACATATATACACAGACACACACACATCTATCTATTGCTGATATATATATATATGAAACAAAAACAATACATTGCCTAAGCAGTATGGGAAATGTAGTTCTGAAACATCTGGAGTGCCAAAGTTCGCCATCACTGCCCTAGAATGTATGCTCTTTGGGCAAAATCTCCCATTATATCTTCTAAAATAAATGTAATCTTCTGACAAATATAGCCACAAAAAAGTGCTGCCTCCTCCCAATTTGCTGCCCTAGGCAAGTGCCTTGTTTGCCTAGGCCAAAATACACCCTTGCTATATAAATATATATATATATTTTAAATAGACAACCCAAGGGGCCGATTTATCAACGGCTGAATGGCCCCTGATGTCCCTGTTTCCGAGCGAGCCTTCAGGCTCGCCGGAAACAGCAGTTATGAAGCAGCGGTCTTAAGACCGCTGCTCCTTAACTGGTCCGCTGCCTCTGAGGCGGCAGACATCAATTCACCCGATCCTTTATGATTGGGTTGATTGACACCCCCTGCTAGCCGTGAATCTGCAGGGGGGGCGGCATTGCACAAGCAGTTCACCAGAACTGCTTGTGCAATGTTAAATGCTGACAGCGTATGCTGTTGACATTCCGCGAAGTCTGGCGGACATGATACTCTACATCGTATCATGTTTGCCAGACATTGGTAAATCGGCCCCAAGGTATTGATCTAGGCCCATTTTGGTATATTTCATGCCACCATATCACTGCTAAATGCTATTAAAGGGATAGGAAAGTAAAAATTAAACATGCATGATTCAGATAGATCAAGTCATTTTAAGACACTTTTAAATTCACTTTTATTTTCAAATGTGCTTCGTTCTCTTAGTATCCCTTTTTAAAAAATGAATACGCACAAATCATACACTAGTGGGAGCTGCTGCTAATTGGTGCCTGCACACATTTGTCTCTTGTGATTGGCTAAATAGATATTTTCAGCTTCCTCAGTAGTGCAATGCTGTCCCTTCAGCAATGGATAACAAGAGAATGAAGAAAATTTAATAATAGAATTAAATTGGAAACTTGTTTAAAATTGTATGTTCTATCTGAATCATAAAAGAAAATTTTGGGGTTTACTATCCCTTTAAATTAAAAAATTGTTAACTTTTTCACAATCTTTGCGTTTCTCAATTATTTACATACCGCTTGAGCAATCATGACACAAATTATTGTAAAAGCTTCTCTGACAACCCCTTTGTTGAGAAATAGCAAACATATATGGCTTTGCCATTGCCTTTTGATAATTAGAAGGCCACTAATTGCAGCTGCGCACCACACTTCTATTATTGCCGCAGTGAAGGGGTTAATCAGGTAGCTTTTAAAGGGACAGTCTAGTCAAAATTAAACTTTCATTATTCAGATAGGACATGTCATTTTAATCAACTTTCCAATTTACTTTTATCATCAAATTTGCTTTTTTCTCTTAGTATTCTTTAATTTAAACTAAACCTAGGCAGACTCATATGCTAATTTCTAAACCCTTGAGAACTGCCTCTTATCACAGGCTTTTTAAATTCCTTTTCAACACAAAGAGACAAAGTACACGTGGGCCATATAGATAACACTGTGTACAGGCACAGGGGGTTATTTAAGATTTAGTCCAACACAAGGCTAACTGCAAGACAATAGATAATTAACAGTCACAGTCATGTGATCAGGGGGCTGGAAGAAGGTTCTTAGATACAAGGTAATCACAGAGGTAAAAAGTGTATTAATATAACAGTGTTGGTTGTGCAAAACTGGGGAATGGGTAATAAAGGTATTACCTATCTTTTAAAACAATAACAATTCTATGGTAGACTGTCCCTTTAAGGTTAATTTTAGCTGCAGTGTAGTGATTACCCTCCCAACAGACACTTCCCACCCCCTGATCCCTCCCAAACAGCTCTCTTCACTCCCTCACCCCCCACTGGTCACCACCATCATAGGTACTGGCAGACAGTCTGCCAATGTAAAGATTAAAGGCATATTTTTCTTTTGAATTAATTATTATTATTTTTTTTCTATTTTCTACAGTGTGGGATACCCTCTTAACCTCCCCTTACCCTCCCAAGCAGCTCTCTAACCATCCCCCTCTAACTAGTGTCTGCCATATTAGATACTGGCAGCTGTCTGCAAGTACCTATAAAACACTTTTTTTTTAAATTTCTGTAGTGAAGTGGCTCCTCCCCCCTCCGGATCAACAGTTAGGGACCCCCCACTTCACCTTTTTTCTGTAATGTAGCTCCCCATCCTTCCCCTCCCTATCCCTTTATTTGTATTTTTCTGTAGTGTAGGGCCATACCACTCCCTTCCCCTCAATCCCCCCTCCGCTGCTGGACCGCCCATCCGCATCCCGGATTACCTCCCACACCTCCCACCGGCACCAAAAGATGATCGTTACAGTCTATAACGATCTGGCATCGGCCTTCATATGGAACCGGAGCACCAATCGCGCTCCGGTTCCATATGCAGACAGATGCCATGAGATCAGGAACTCCAGCTCTTGGCTGTAACTTTACAGCCAAGACTGCTGGAGCTTGCTGTAGCTCTGATGTATATATATGTTGTGCGGTACGATAAGCAATGTACTGCACATTGTATACATACGTCGCAATGGTGTAAGGGGTTAAAATTGCATACCCTATCTGAATCATGAAAGTTTAATTTTGATTAGACTGTCCCTTTAAAAGATTTTTTTAAAATTTAAGTTGTTCATATATTAAAAAAATAATGTAAGTGTAAAAAAAAAAAAGGTGTAAAGTTTTAGTGTCCATAAAGCATGGAATGCTTAGGTTTCCTTCTCTGCTGAGGCCTATGAGAAACGTTTATAAATAGGTCTCTAGAGCGTGTAACCAATGACCGCGGATTATAGCAGCCTTAACTCAGGAGTCAGAACTTCCACTTTTTAAAGGAACGGGAAAATCCAGAATTTTCAGAATTAAATTATTGGAAATTGAGTTAATATATATAATATTGCAAAGGTTTTTTTCCCACTACTTATAATTAAACATGCTGTTTTACAATCTCAAAGTGTTTAATGTCCCTTTAAAGGAATAGTCTAGTCAATATTAAAATTTTAGGATTCAGATTTGAAGCAACTTTCTAATTTACTCCTATTATCATTTTTTCTTTATTCTCTTGTTATCTTTATTTGTTAAAGCACGAAAGTAAGCATAGGAGTCGGACCATTTTTGGTTCATCACCTGGGTAGCACTTTCTGATTGGTGTATAAATGTTGCCACTAATCAGTAAGCGCTGCCCAGGTGCTGAACAAAAAATGGGCAAGCTCCTAAGCTTACATTCGAATAAAGATACCAAGAGAATGAAGAAAAATTGATAATAGGTGTAAATTAGAAATTGCTTAACCCCTTAGTGACCAGACCATTTTTCAATTTTCTTACCGTTAAGAACCAGTGCTATTTTTACATTTCTACGGTGTTTGTGTTTAGCTGTAATTTTCCTCTTACTCATTTACTGTACCCACACATATTATATACAGTTTTTCTCAACATTAAATGGACTTTCTAAAGATACCATTATTTTCATCATATCTTATAATTTACTATAAAAAAAAATATAAAATATGATGAAACTTTTTCTAACTTTGACCCCCAAAATCTGTTACACATCTACAACCACAAAAAAACACCCATGCTAAATAGTTTCTAAATTTTGTCCTGAGTTTAGAAATACCCAATGTTTACATGTTTTTTTGCAAGTTATAGGGCAATAAGTACAAGTAGCACTTTGTTATTTCCAAACCATTTTATTTCAAAATTAGCGATAGTTACATTGTAACACTGATATCTGTCAGGAATCCCTGAATAGCCCTTCACATGTATATATATTTTTTAGTAGACAACCCAAAGTATTGATCTAGGCTGATTTTGGTATATTTCATACCACCATTTCACAGTCTAATGTGATCAAATAAAAAGAATCGTTAACTTTTTCACAAACTTTAGGTTTCTCACTGAAATTATTTACAAACAGCTTGTGCAATTATGGCACAAATGGTTGTAAATGCTTCTCTGGGATCCCCTTTGTTCAGAAATAGCAGACATATATGGCGTTGGCATTGCTTTTTGCTAATTAGAAGGCCGCTAAATGCCACTGCGCACCATACTTTTAATATGCCCAGTAGTGAAGGGGTTAATTAGGTAGCTTGTAGAGTTAATTTTAGCTTTAGTGTAGAGATCAGCCTCCCGCCTGATAAATCCCACCCCCTAATCCCTCCCTGACCCCTCTCAAACATCTCTCTTCCCTCCCCCACCTAACAATTGTCACCGCCATCTTAAGTACTGGTAGAATATCGAAGCATCGCTGCAATACCCTAAAAGCGGCTGGAAGTGATCACGATCATTTCCAGTGCTTGAAACCCCAGAGGACGTGCCAGGCACGTTATTGGTCATTAACAACTGTTTTTTGTAGGATGTGCCTGGCACATCCTTGGTTGTTAAGGGTTTAAAATTGCTGCTCTATCTGATTCATGAAAGTTTAATTTTTACTAGAATATTCCTTTAAGTACATTATAGATACATTTATGAAAAATGTCAGATGGTTCAATAAAGAAAAATTACTAAAAATAAAAAATCAACTTGAATTTTTCTTAAAATAGCCATGAACAAATACATAGGATCACTGAGCATAAGTCAGGCATTAGGAGAAAAAAAATGAAATCACCAGTAGCTACTCATTTTTTAGAGGCCCAACATGGAGTTAGTCAACTTAGATTCCAAATACTAGAGTATATTCCCTCTTGTAGACGAGATGGTGATAGAGAACAGTATCTCAAACAAAGAGAGGCATTTTGGATTTTTACTTTAAATTCATTAACACCAGCAGGTATGAATAAGGATTATGATCTGTCTGTTTTTTTGTAAATTGTTTTGAATTGTATTATTAACTATTTTTTTTCTGAATGGATTGTGTTGTACACAGAGAGGTGTTTCCCCGGTCTTTGAAAAAATGAAAAAAAGAAAGGAAGAAAAAAAGAAAAAAAGAAAGAAAGATTTAGGGGTTTCTCTAAAAATATATAGTTAGGCTGACCATATTTCCTTGAGACAAAAACGGGACATTGAGATGTCAAAAACGGGACGGGGTTAATATTCTTTATTCATAGGAAAAAAAGTAAAATTTTAACAAAAGTTAAGTTTTATGACATGAATATAAACAATTGAGCCAACAATTATCCTTCAGTTACAGAAGAACTCATACAAATTTTTTTAGGTATATGTAGAGCTATAACATCTAAATACCAATCCACAGTGTTTTCACAATGTTCCCACGATCTAAATTGGGAATGTGACATGTGTATATTTTTTAATCACATGCCCATAACTCAATGGGACCTATCTATCAAGCTCCGAATGGAGCTTGATGCCCCGTGTTTCTGGCGAGCCTGCAGGCTCGCCAGAAACAGCAGTTATGAAGCAGCGGTCACAAAGACCGCTGCTCCATAACCTGTCTGCCTGCTCTGAGCAGGCGGACAGACATCGCTGCAATTCAACCCGATCGAGTACGATCGGGTTGATTGACACCTCCCTGCTGGCGGTCGATTGGCCGCGAGTCTGCAGGGGGCGGAGTTGCACCAGCAGCTCTTGTGAGCTGCTGGTGCAATGCTGAATATGGAGAGCGTATTGCTCTCCGTATTCAGCGAGGTCTGGCGGACCTGATCCGCACTGTCAGATCAGGTCCGCCAGACCTTGTTAAATAGAGGCCATTGTTTCCAAAATTGAAATTATCCTCTATGTTGTCAAGGCAAATTCCCCCATATTAACTGATTTTAAATGGTAAAAGTGTAGCCTCTGAACAGGCGTTTGGTTTAAAGATCTGGATTAGTAATTGTAGATTTTTTTTAGCTGAGTTGCCCAAAATCATTGTTACATGGTGGAAGAACCGAGAAAAATGTGGAAATAGTTACTTGATAATGATAACCGTTATTTATAATGTCTGTACAACCAGAACTGCCACAGCATAATAATAAGCATAATTAATGACAATTAAATTGATTGACAGGCACAGACACTGGTCTTACCTTGCCCGTGCACAATTCTTGCAGAACTTAAACATTTGATCACTATTTTTGTATGTTCACACTGTGACACAAGAAGATGGCAAGAATTATCTCGCTGGTGATGGTCAGCCGCTAATTCGTTTAATGGCAGAGGCAGATGATCATCACATCAGATGATGACAGATCTAGTCCGACTCCTGTCCTTACTAGGCACTAGCTAGTAGTTCTAACTTCCCTTTCATGACCAGTCTCTCTCCTCAGCTCAGTCTGACAGCTCACAACTGAGTACTGACCTGCTGTCACTTGCTTTCAATGATCACGCCCCTAATTTTGAGCGCGGTTGGCATAGACGCGGTGCTGTGGATTATGTGGGCATGGCCACCAAACCCCAACCCTGCAGTTAAAAAAAAACTGCCCTCCCCGCCGGCAGGGAGTTTAAAATTTTTAGCAAGTGGTGTGTGTGCTAAAAAATGACATTTGCGCTGGCCGCACGGTCTGATAACCCTCAAAACGGGACAAAATGAATATTATTAAAGAAACGACGGGACGGGGGAAGAAACATAAAATAATGGTACTGTCCCTTTCAAAACGGGACATATGGTCAGCCTATATAGTGCTGTCTCCAAATGACTGTGTAATGTTGCACCTTTTTCCTTTATGTAAAGGTGAAAAAGTTATTAACTTCTATAGAGTAATTTTAAGATATATAATGTTAGGATATTCACATATGCTAGTAAGGAATAGGCCACGGTTGTGGTGTTTAAACAGTTTAATTGTTTTTTGGTGGGTGTGTCCTTGGGGTATTTAAGGAGGAAGTGGAAAGGATGTATGTATAGCATGATGAAGGACATGTAGTACGAAATATTGCTGCTGCTTCTTTGTTCTTTTGGCTACAAAATAAAAATTGGTAACTATCCATTGGTGTGCTGCTATTCTGTTTTACCTTTGGATACTATTACAGGGTTGTGCAGTGCCCTGTTATAGCTTGCACCCAATACTATATCAGTGTGTGCTGAACTATTGTTACTTTTTTGATTGTTATTAAACCATATACACTTCAAAAATAATTATTTTAAAGTTTTGCATCTGCAACCTTGAAGTATTACATAAAAGTATGTTTTGTTCTGAAAATGTCCTTTAACCCTTTAAATGCTAATGACAGCTCTGAGTCGTCACAGAGTTTCCCACTCTGGTGCTAATGACGGCTCAGAGCCGTCACTAGCATTCTCCCACCTTGAGGGAGATCTGGGGGCTCCCACCCGCTCCTACTCTGGCGATCATGCCTGTAGAGTGACAGGCATCGCCGGGGCTTCCCATCTTGCGTGGTGACGCCACGCGCAATAACGTGATGACGTCACTGCGCAACTTTATTTATACTTAACAATGTTAAGTATAGGAGCGGGGGGCATGCTGCTTAGAAGCCTGTATCTCATTGCCTAACCTTTCCAACAGTGTAAGTCTTGGGGGACTGAGAAAAAAAAAAAAGTTAAAAAAATGTTGTTCAAAAAATTAAAAAAATATTAAAAAATCTTAGCACCCACGTGGGAAAGTATTTAGCACTCAAATGGTTAATTAATGCAAATTGTTCTGACACTAATTGTGTCATAAGTTGAATTTATCTTTTATGATTCAGATAGTGTATACCATTTTACCCCTTAACCCAATATGACGTATATATATATCATACGGTATATATATGTTGCAGCTTCAGGAAACTACAGAAGTCTCAGCTCTAAAAGTGACAGCTGAGAGCTTCTGTTCCTGAGCTGCAGGCAATCTGACCTCATATGGTAATGGAGCACTATTACAAATAGGGGCCTCCATTACATATACAGCGTCGCCCGCAAAATCCTCCGCCGCCAGATTTTACGCGATTTTGGTATTACATATACGGCGTAGCATACAAGTTACGTGCGTATTTTTCACCCTTCGGACGTATTTTTTTTACCCATAGACTAACATAGAACAGCAGCGCAATTTGGTATCCAATATGCAGCGTAAGGACTTACGCGCGCAGAATTAAGAAAATCTACTCCATTCTCATCTTGCCACATATTGCAGGCGCAGCAACCCTTGCACTAACTAAAAAACCAACGTAACTCCCTGGAAGCCTTAACAAACACATACATTTAAGCAGCATCTCAACGTTAAAGGGACAGTATACTATGATATTGTTTTTTTAAGGTTTATTTGTGTATTTGAAATAGTTTGAAGCCACAACATAATCAAATGGATTGAGCTTGTAGGTACTTTATCACATTGTGGACATATACTTGCTTATTTACTTTAAAATTGCTCTCAAAAAAATCAACAATACTTGGAGGAGAGAACAATGGGAAATCATAATTGTATTACCTTCATCTCTTTATATATGGGTTTATATATGAATTTTGAATAGCGTAATTACGTGTCGCATTTTTATATGAAATTGCGGTTCATTTTTTACGACTGTTAGCCTAATTTGCATAAAACTACTCTTTATTGACACTTTCCGTGGACAAAATACTGGCGTAAGTTACTTGTGATGACTAAAATGTGTATTTGCGCACATTTCAGACGATCGCCAGTTTGTCCTACTTACGCCAGTTTAGCATATAACAGCGCAATATATGTAATACCCCGATGTGCGAGGTGAAATTACGGGCGGCGCGGGTTCCCACGCTTGCGCCGAAACATGCGTTGTATATGTGATCACGCCCAGGGTTGCTAGCTGTGCTCCATAAAAATACCGGACAACCTATAGGTGACTGGACACGGGACGTAGCTGGAATTCTCACAATGTCCCCACAAAAGCTTGACCTTAGGCCCTACCCTTGATCCCACCACATATAACACGTGTACGTAGTAGTGATGTGACCCCCTTGGCTGCCAGAAGAAAACACCCAGCAATGATTGAACACCCCCATGGTTGGCTGTAACACATATAATAGAAAATGCACAGTGTAACTTTTTTGAGCCATGTTTCTAATGCATAAAGGCCCTTTACATTTATCTGACAGGGGTCTTTAAGTGTCCAGCATTTTAGTACAGATTATCCTGGAAAGCATGCTAAAATACTGGATACCCTATTTGTATGGTTTAAATTAACTATAATTAATATAAAATTGATACAGACATAAAGGCTTCTGAATGTGGGGACTCTACTATTAAATAACAACAGATCTAGCACCTGTAGCTTCTTAGCTACACTGCAAAATTACATATGCTAGTTAGTATGGCTGGTAACCCCAGAGGTAATCACATGACATGATCCTGAGGCTCAGCCATAGCTCTGTCAATATTACCAGACCAAAGCAGTTCATGTAATTTTTTAATCTATTCTTAACATATAAGCACTGGAAACTCAGGATTTATAATGGGAATTTTGTTAGAACTTAAAGGGACAGTAAACAACTTGTAATTACAAAACATTTCTGTTACTGTCCTACAGAATAACATATCAGCCAAGTGTAGACATTTGTTTAACAAAATAAAATCCTGTCTACTGCAAGTGGTTTGCAATAGAAAAACTACACCCAAAACTTGAGCCAAATAAGTTTGAGTCGGCAGACAACAAGGCTAATCATTATCAGTATAAAGTTAATTGTTTTGCAGTTGTTATCTATTAAAGCCAATTAGGAAAATATTTTATGCAGAGATAGCGCTGAAAAGTCAGAAGGATGCAGTTCCAACTCAATGTACAATTTTCAGAGCTAAATTACATGAAAAGGGGCAAAATAAATAATGAGTATATTACAAAGCTGTTTTAATATACATAATTAAACATCTTATGTTAAAGCTACACTAATAACATAACAAAAGGCTAAACTGACAGTCCTGGTATAATGTGATGTCTGGTTGTCATGGTGACAGCCTTAGGGGAGTGGCTTATCGGATGCAGCAGTTATGTCACAAAACTAACTGACAGCACAAAGCCACCACCCTCATAACTGCTGCTCACTTTACTAGAGTTGCCAGACTGATCCCGCTGAGCTTCAGTAATCACTGACATATAAATATTAGTTATCTAATATCTTTATTTCACAGCTAGGACATTACAGTACTCTGAGACAAACACAGCATTCAAACCGAACATAATAATGATCAATATTATCTTCACACCTTTATTTAAAAATACATATACTGTAATAAATATTTTAATTTTTAAAATAATTATTTTAAACATATTATAGCATTCTAAGTATTATAGCCATAACTGTAGCACACCAATACCTTTCTGTGCATTCTCTACATACAGTATATTTATAAGACTTGCAGCTGGCAGTAAAGGCTTTAAACCAGCTTTAAGGATGGTAAGAATGACTGCATCATTAGTCTGCAAATGCTTTAAAACAAAAAGGCCTAAAATATAAACCCCACAACATGGGTCTGCAATTTATACGCTGCTGACTCACTGGTGAGGTGCCGCATCTGATACAGATGTTTTTTCTGCTTGACCTGGATGAAGAAAAGGCAACTGGTGACCTGAAATAAATTCAGATCAGACTGATGCGCATCTGGCCAACAGTATACGAGCTGATGGCAGATGTCCTCAAGCTGCAAACTTACTGGTGCTGGGACCCTTATTAAACACTGTACTGTAACGCGCAGCATCTGATGCAGCTGTTTGTTCTGCTTGACCTGGATGAAGAAAAGACAACTGCTGATCTGAAATAAATTCAGATCAGACTGATGCGCATCTGGCCAGCAGTATCGTGCTCATGGCAGATGTCCTCACGCTGCAAACTCACTGGTGCTGGGACCCTCATTAAACACTGTACCGTAACGCGCAGCATCTGATGCAGCTGTTTGTTCTGCTTGACCTGGATGAAGAAAAGACAACTGCTGATCTGAAATAAATTCAGATCAGACTGATCTGGCCTGCAGTATACGCGCTGATGGCAGATTTCCTTCAAAGATTTTTACATTACTAAACTGTAAGTATCTATGGTAAGATTTTTTGAGATTAACAAGTTTGTAAGCTCTTTGAGCAAGACATCTAATTACCACACTAGATTGTAAATACAGATCCTGCTCCAAGAGCCTACAGACATGTGCAGTGAGGTAAGATCATTTCTTACATTTCTGTTGTGCTTTTCCTTTACTTTCCCGTTTCATAAAAATCTTTAGCTTTAATTTAGTTTTGTATGTTTAAAGCTTTCTGTACTTTTCAAGGGTTATTGATATAAGATATACAAATCATCTCTGTGACACTAGAACTTGAATCATAACACCAACAATAAAGCATAATTACAATTACACTACTATAACTTTAATAAACTGATATTAAATCAATTTGAATGTCTTAAATCCACTCTCACTGCACATATTTGTATAATGTAATAATGTTAAGGATCTTGGCAAAGAAAATACAATGATATGATTAATATGTTTGCACTTATATCCTTAATGCAATGCCTTGATGTGGGACACCAATAATACCACTAGGTTATAAGCACCTTGCTGCTGGTTTACAATTTTATCTGAGACCTGCAGCACCCTGGAATAAGGACTACTATGTCTGTGACACTAAACTTGAATGTCTACAGTCACTGTGGGACAAGTACTACTGTTGGGTTTGTGAAGCAGAGAGTCCTAGTGAAATACAAGATTTGATACGTCATGGGATGGTCCGGTATTTTATACCTCAGATTTGAAACTGAAAAAAAAATACTGCATTATAATGTACAGTGTTTCATGCAACTATCTTCTTGTATTGGATGAAAAATCCTTACAAGATGTGCATAGACTGATTCATATCTGGCAAGCAGTATAACGAAGACTGGAATACTCTATGATAGTGGCAGGAATATTGAAGATTTCAGAGGGACGAGTGTAATGTCACTTGCTGAGTGCAGTGTTTTATTTCTCTACACTGTAAGTACCCAGAGTTAAGTTCTCCTTAAATACAAGATTGTAAGCTCTTTGAGCAAAGCACTGAAACACTAGATTGTAATCTCCTTGGAACAGGGTCTGCACTTACACCCATCAAAATCCTTTAGAACAGGGACCAAATAAATGTATTGTACCAAATAAATGTATTGTTGTTAATAGAGTGAGATAAACCCTCCATTTAATTAGTTCAGCAAGGAATAAATTTACAATGGATATAACATACAAATGATCCCACAGAGTTTATTACTAATTCAAAATGCATTTTTAATATGGCACCCCTTATGCTCCTGTCAGTTTAAACCAGTAGTGTAGCAAACTGTGAAATACACAAGGCTTAAATAACACAGCATTAACCATAGGCAGCCTGTTTCGCTACTTTTGGACTCTCTCTAATTCAAGTAATTATGGTTGATGCTGATGTCCTCGAGCATTCCACCCTTTGCTATAGGACTGCCCATTATATTGAAATGGATTTTGAATTATAAGTGTTGCAATTTTGCACAGATAAGTATATTTGTTTTTTTGCTAAGATTAATACAATGGAGGGATGAGCCCCGAATGGGCCAAACAGGCTGTCTATGGTTGGTGCTGATGTTCTGCTCAAGCATTATTTTCACGCTTCGTAAGTGTGGTTACAAAAATTAATGTAATCATCAGCAAAACTGGCAAATAGCCGTTAACCTAAAATCAATGCTTGAGTCCAATAACATAGCACCTACATCATACTGAAGAGCCCCAATGAGGGCGAAACAACCTGCCTATAGTGAAAAACACTTTACATTTGTAGTATTACAATATATTATTCCCCTGCAAGACACCACTCTTTTGTACTGGGTTTGTATGTAAGCAGAACTACTATAGAATAATAAGGCTTCCATTTATCATAAGATTCAAGATTTTGCCTGATTTCCAAGTGCCCCTGACATATTAAAAAGGTTCCTACCTAAAACTATTAAATGGTCAGATGTTCTGCACATATCTGCAATATATGAGGACACAGAGAATATCTGCTAATGATAGCAGCAACTGAATCACCTGAAAAACCCTAGCAGTTATGTCCATGCTTATTTCAGTGCAGGCCTCCATTTCCCAAGTTGCCTACTTGCCTCATTTTTCAGTGCCATAATGGTCTAGCTATCTATAATATTACCACTACTCAGATAAATAGACAAGCCTCCCTTAATAAATGTAACCCACACTGCATAAATGTAAACTTCAAAATACTCACATTTTCATATATGACGTACAAAAACAAGCTCATCATACTGTAACACACCTAGTAAAAAGGCTTACTTACAGTATACTGAGAACTTGAAAAACAGCCCTATTAATACTTAGAAATCAGCTATTTAGATATTTTAAATTGCACTTTTGATATCAAATATCTGATGTCAGATCAAAGAAATTGCCAAAGAAAGAGGATACCTACATTATTTGTTTACAAACTGAATAATAAAGTATTAATTTTTGCACAATAGTAAATTCTTTATGCCTTTATAAAAATATAATGTTCTAATTCTTGACAGCATTTATTTTTAAATGTTTGCAGTACACTACAGGTTACATCCTATGGGACCGACTAAAGGGATATGAAACCAATTTTTGGATTACGATAGAACATTACAGGCAATTTTAAATGATTTTCCAACTTACACCTATTATCAAATGTGCTTAATTCCCTTGATAATATACTTTGCTGAAGTCACAAAACACATCAACATTATAAAGTACAGTTACACTCATAATAACACTGATAAAAAAATATTAAATTAAAATATTGCATTAAAAAGTTTTAAGGGCTCAAAGATATGAGGTCTTAGGTGTTATAAAAAAAGAATGCAAATGGCTTTAACATAGAGACACATACATACACATGTCTAAATATGTATATGTATATATATATATATATATATATATATATATATACATACATACAGTATATATGTGTGTGTGTGTGTGTGTGCATATGTATTTATATGTGTATATACGTATTTACAGACATAAATCACTTAAATAAACATACATATGTAGAAAAATATATAAGTGCATTGAAGCCATTTGCTACACTTGTTTCTCAATCTGGGAGTACGGCTTCACAGCCATCTAGACTTTTAATCTGTCCTGAAGAAGGCTCACAAAGGAGCCAAAGCGTTGACTATGATCCTTGATATATGAATAAAGACATTTAGAATTAAACTACAAATCCTGAGAGTGCCCTTCTTGAATATATCATGGTATTTTGTTACAATATATATCTATACCTATATACAGCATATATATATATATATATATATATATATATATATACAGTATTGTCACAAATACCTCAGGATTTAGCTGCTAAGGGATTAATTCTGTTTAGTTTGTGAACTAAAAACAGTTATTTGCTTTTCAAGAAGAATTGTGTCCTGTGCTTGTTTGTGTTTCTTTGAAGTGCCAGGAGCCTCATACATGCTTTGTAGTATACACAGGATAGAGCTCTATGGCTCAGACTGTCAGCAGAGGGCATGATAGAAAACAGGGCCTCAGTCACAGAAACTGATAAGGTCAATAAAGGGACATGGGTATAATGTATATATGTGCTTAAAACTGTTATGACATTAAATTAAGGGAAGTATGACAACCCTGTCATATCTGGTATCAAACCGTTGCTCACAATGTAAGGAAGAGATTGCCGGTCAGTATATCTGAAAATAGATTTACCTAGCAGAAATTATAATGGGTTCTATAATTTCCGGCAAAAACTTAGTTTATTGAAGGTCATAAAGACAAGGGGGTTTCTTAGCCTGCCCAGGAGGGTGTGGTCAGGCAACTTGATCTCTGGAGAATAGGTATAAGAATCTTAGTTTTTAACTATAAGATTGTTCATTCTACAAGGGAGGCTTCCACAGCGTGAGTGACCATTTTCTCTTGCCCATCTCCCTGGGGGCAGACTTATAAGCTAGGAAAGTATTAGGTCTGTTATTTTCTTCATTTTATTTTAACCTGTTTGCTGTATGTAATTTTATTTGTAACAACTTTTTATTAATAATGCATTGTGCATAATATTTTTGGCATAATAAATAATTCCTTTTTGTTAAGTGTTGGCCTTTGTCTAATAATTGAACCATGTTACTAAAAGGACTGGAGTATTAGAACGGTATATTTTAGGTTATTTTCTGCTAAATTGTATTCTGAAAGTTAATGTGTAAGTCTGGGTTTTTTCTTAGGATTTTCCCTTTAATAAATTATAAGTGGTGGCAGCTGAGATATTGTAGTTAGTTTAGTGTGGGTGGCATTAAAGGGGAGTTTTGGGCATTTCTTTTAAGTCTAGTACAGACTGGAGAGTGTTGTTAACCCTTGCACCCACTGAAATAAATCACAAGCTTGTCTGGTGTGGCTAGA